>NC_141853.1:26200099-26500099 GCF_024713525.1 Acromyrmex echinatior
TTTGCAGTGTCGTCGATATGTTTGGTAAAGGAAATATATTTTTCTTTTGTTATAAGAAATATATCTACTCATCCTTTATACGCAATAGCTATATCCTTGATAATAAAATACGCATCATATCCCGATAAATTACAATATAAAAAACTATAGGAATGCAATATGAATTTCTGTAATTCAAGTTGCAATTTGAATGCGCGGGACCTCTGTATCGCCCGATCAAGTGGAAATGATCCCGTATCCGCGTGTCATCCGGTGCAAAAGATTTTTCACATACGTGGCAGTGCATAGCACTGATAAAATTTATCATATCATCTCGTATAAAATCTGATATTAACGTTAGTGGACAAGATAATCTTTATTTTATACGCTAAATTTTTAAGTTCCTTGGCGAACCACGCGATGCAATTGTTACCGTGATGAAACTTATATATACACAACGAATCATTGTATGAACAGCGAACATAATATACTAAACTAAATACCCGATGATGTTGGTACGTGTAGATGGACGTTTCTATATCCCTCTCCGTTTTTTCCAGGATGCATTCCAAGTCGACGTAGACTATGAACGAGACACGTTCCTTCCTGATGTAGTTCTCGAAGCTCAACCACTTGTCGTCTTCGCTCGGTAACCTGATGGCACAGTCGTTTAGTTTTTCGCAGTCTATTGCGTGGATCTTCAATTTTGCATTCAAGCTAAAATAATGTAAGCATCTGAAAAAAGAACGTATAATTTATTATTTTCTCAAAGAACTTTTTTTATTACAAATAAATTTTTACGTAATTTTTAATTATACATATCGGTCGCAAAAATACTTCTTACTCTTTTTTGCTGAGTTGCGAGCTTACAAGGCAGGACAGATCTTTGATCCATGCAAAATGCTCCACGTTATTGTTCTATAGATCCTACACATAAAGCAAATTGACGTGCTTGTCCGTCTTCATATCGGTGAGCCGTAAATAAAGAATCGTCATTTCTTTTTGCTTCTCGAAACCGTACACGTTGATGGAGATGTCGATGTGATTTTTAAATTTTTTAATTTTAGTCAACGTCATTGGAAACTGGATGTCTTTAATACCGTCGTATAATGTGGATATGATAACTTTCGATTTGTATTACTTTAAGTAGGGTGTAACGGGTTAGTAACGGGTGTAGAGCGGCTGTCACCGATCAGGCAAAACATGCATTGTCTAAAGATTACACGTTGATTACCGTTTTCTTCATTTTAATTTCCCTCGATAACTTAATCCCACATGCAATGGATTGTACTTGTTTATGTTAACAATCAAATTTAAGATATGCGACATCTATCCGCTATCGCGCTCCTGAAATTTCTCGAGCGATGCTAAGATGGGCTCGACAATGCGCGACCATTCTTGTAAAGCGGACGAATTAAAGAGTTCATAGTTTTTCGTACTGACACTTTATTCGCTCGTTTATCACCTGATATAAATTCACCATTAAACACGATGTTTACTTTAATATTGTTAAGTCTCTGCATAACAATTTGCATACGCTCAATCTCTCTCGCGTCTTCAAGAAACTGGCGCGATTCGATGTGTCCAGAGTTTATTATCGCGCCGGTCAGTATACGGCTTTCGAACGCGATATCTATCTCGCTCCATCTGAGTCCCGCGCTGTATCCGGTATCCACTTGTATGAAATGTCCACGCACCGAATCTTTTAAAGTCTTTTAACTTAAACTTTCGAGTCGCGCGATACGAGCGATTAACGATTGTCTAACATCGGTAATTGCGGACGTTTAATGTTTTGTTCTTCCAGCGATTCGATGAAATTGTTGCATTGTTGTTCCCACGCAAGAAATTCTTCTCGCGTATTCAACTGAGCGGCTTGTTCCAGATTATGCTCCGTTTGCTCCATATTATATCCATATTTTTTCACAATCTTTTTATTAAAAAAGTTTTAGAAAAATATATATATTTTTAACCGTTTTTTGTATGTTTGACAAAACTTTCACAACACCTTGTATCACTGTGTGCAAATAGGATACATACAGGGTCCATTATGAAAGTAATGCGCATGATTTTCTTGTGACGCGAATATCCATCGCAGCGGGGTAAAATGGGTCGGGAAATGTGGTGGGGGGTCTGTCCTTCCCAGCCGGTCGCCAGTTTGCTCTTAACAGTCTGAGTGGAAAGACGTGCCTCCGCGTGAAGTGTGTTTTTCGACTTTGTAACACGGCGCGATGGAGCTTGAACAGCGATACGCCATCAAGTTTTGCGTGCGACTTGAAAAGAATGCAACCGAAACATTTCAGATGCTTCAAGAGGCCTTCAAGGACGACTGCATTTCAAGGTCACAGTCCGGGAGATGGCACAAGGCGTTCAAGGAGGGCCGGGAGGAACGAATGAGCAAGTCTCGCATCAAAACGATGCTCATTGTCTTTTTTGACGTCCGAGGAATCGTCCATTTTGAGTTTGTACCGTAGGGAGAAACTGTCAACTCAGCCTTCTACCTGGAGGTGCTCAAGAGATTGAAACGCCGGGTCGCGCGCGTGAGGGCTGACATCAAAGACACGATCAAGCTCCACCATGACAATGCCCCCAGCCACACGGCCTTCATCGTTGCCAACTACTTGGCCCGGAGCAACACCCCGGTGGTCCCCCAGCCCCCTTACAGTCCCGACTTGGCTCCGTGCGACTTTTTTTTGTTTCCTCGTCTGAAGAGAGAGCTGAAAGGAAAGCATTGGGAGTCCGTGGAAAATATCCAAAAGCATGTTATAATACAACGTTCCTAAGAGACATTTCCGTCGAGGAGTTTCAGCGTGCCTTCCAGGCGTGGCAGACACGTCTCCGCAGGTGTATTGATTCAGGGGGAGAGTATTTTAAAGAATTTTGAGCATTTGTACCGCTACGATCAATAAATCTATTTTTCCCAGAAAATGCGCATTACTTTTATAATGGACCCTGTATTACATGGCATTATTTGATAAAGAAAATCTTTACATTCCGAACCTTCGAGAATCACACATACGTCGGTATCATGTTTTTGAACGGCACGAAGACATAAAAATTAATTGTTTTATTCTTACGATGCATGATAAGCAATATCTTCTATGACATCAGTGTAATAGAACTCAATGCAGCACACATCTTTTTCACAGGACGTAAGATGTTTTGAGCTCGATTTAAATCTCAATATATTACTTCAATTTTATCATCATTGTTCTCCATGTCACTGCCGAAACACGAATCATTTGACAGAGCATGATCTTTCTCAGACATTTCTTCATGTTGATCATTTATTTCTTCTTTTATCACTTCATTCTCGTGAGGTGCAAAATTCATTTTTCCATTAAATATACCCAAACATATAACAACGATATAACGTTGAAAGAACTTTAAACTCGACTGCTGACTACATGAGTATACTTTTCATTTTTATATACTATTAGGTGTATAACTTTGCTTATACCTTTTTCGTATAGATGGCTTTAGCGGTAAGTAGTGATCGAAATAAATAGATCATAGACATCACACAATAAACTTGGGCATCTGTCAACAACTCCATAGAAACATTAGTCGATTTGTGTCTGCATCATAAAGTTATTCTCGATTGAAAATGTCAGTTTACAAGCCAAATTCTTGTCATTTGCAGGAGGTTTTAATTTTCTGCTTCAATATGAAGAAATCTGCGGCTGAGGCTCATCGAATGCTCTCAAATATTTATGGTGAAGCCGCTATTAGTGAAAGAACGTGTCGTAAGTGGTTTCAACGCTTCAAGAACGGTGATTTTCACGTCGAAGACCAGCATAGCAGTGGAAGAGAGAAGGTTTTCGAAGATGCAGAATTGAAGGCATTACTTGATCAAGACTCTTGTTAAAATCAAAAAGAATTGGCACGATCATTAGGAGTGACTCAACCAGCCATTTCAAAACGTCTCAAAGCCATGGGAATAATTCAGAAGCAAGGAAATTGGCTGTACGAGTTGAAGCCGAGAGATGTTAAACGGTGTTTGTTTGCTTGTGAACAGCTGCTTGAAAGGCAAAGACGGAAGGGCTTTCTGCATCGTATTGTGACGAAAAATGGGTTCATTATAATCCCAAGCGCAGAAAATCATGGGGAGTTCCTGGCCATGCTTCCACGTCGACGGCCAAACCGAATATTCACGGCTCCAAGATCATCCTCTGTATTTGGTGGGACCAGCTCGGCGTAATATATTATGAGCTGTTAAAACCGACTGAAACAATCACAGGCGATCAGTATCGAACGCAATTGATGCGTTTGAGCCGAGCATTGAAAGACAAACGGCCGCAATACAAAGAGAGACACGATAAAGTAATTTTGCAGCATGCACAATGCTCGACCCCATGTTGCGAAAGTGGTCAAGATATACTTGGAAACGTTGAAATGGGAAGTCCTACCCCACCCGCCGTATTCTGCAGACATTGTTCCCTCTGACTATCACTTGTTTCGATCAATGGCACACGGCCTGGCTGACCAGCACTTCCGGTCTTATGAAGAAGGAAAAAATTGGATCGATTCGTGGATCGCCTCAAAAGATGATCAGTTTTTTCGACGCGGGATTCGTATGCTGCCCGAAAGATGGGAGAAAGTAGTGGCCAGCGATGGACAATACTTTGAATCATAAATGTATAACCAGTTTTTTACAATAAAGCCTCGAATTTCGGAAAAAAACGGTATAAGCAAAATTATATGCCTTATATAGTTGTCATTTCTTTAATACGCTGCGTGTCTTAATGTGTTTTTAACATGTTTGAACGTTTTCGAAGGGTGATTTTATGTAATCGCAGCGATACGCTAAAAATTCTTATATGAAAAAAGTGTAGGAACAGATGTACATTATTGGTGTAATAAAAAAAGATTAAAAAGATTTGATATGATCACTTTAGACAAACAAGATTCGATATGGTCAGAGTGCATTCTTATGATACGTGCCATTCGAATGGATCAATCTTAGTTTCCACTACGGCCATCGCAGAAGAAACATTTGTGAGGGTATTATATATACTTTAAAACATTTATAATTGAGAGTTGTAAATTTCCGTTACTCTGTGTAAAAAATGAATAAACAATATTGTTCGTCGATGATGCATTTGATTCGCGGTAAAGAACTTGGATTGCGAAACGCGCTTACTCGCAATACTAATACATGCTGCTGTGAACTTAGATAATCGAATCAATTTAATTGAATACATTTATGGCACTTACTACTCGATACCATATCTGGTATCCTTCAACCATATCGCAACTGTTCTTCGAAGTATAAAGTATCTAAAAAGAAAAAAACCCCCACTTTGGGATATGTAAAAAAATGTGAAAGGGAGAACAATTCAAAAGAAGAACCTGAACAATATTATTGCAATCTTTCAGATGGATTCGACGGACAGCTATCGCTAAGTTCTCCGAAAAAAAATCTCAAGCTATTACGTTCCGATTCAACAGGATGAAGCACGCGGGAGACAGTAAGTTTGTGTTCAATTACATAAAAAATTTTGTGCACATATTTTGTATATTATACATTTTTCTACGTATCGCTTATTTTCTATTTCTTTTTACAGTGTATCTTTTCATTCGAAACTTCGCTATACTCCTTACATCTTAGGAAGGAAATACTCATTAACGCCTGCAGCTTATAAATATTTACCAGGTGTATGCATAAGTTTTTTCCGGTTTTTTGGTAAAAAAAAACAACGTAATTTTCAAGGGAAATTAATTTTTTTTTATTCAAAATATTGGCCATCGGCTTCTACACATTTCGCCCATCTTTCAAGTAATTTATGAATACCATGCCAGAAAAACTGCTTGTCTTTTGCGGCAAACCATTCGTCGAGTCATTTTCCAACTTCCTCGAAATTGCTGAAGTGCTACTCTGCGAGCGCGTGTCCCATTGATGCAAAGAGGTGATAGTCAGATGGCGCCAGGTCTGGGGAGTACGGCGGGTGCGGAAGGATGTCCCATCCAAGCGATTTCAATGTGTCTTTCACTGGTTTATGCTGTGTGAGACGGGGCATTGTCGTGTAACAAAATCACTTTGCCATGTCTTCTGGCCCATTCCGGTCGTCTTTCGATTAATGCGTGGTTTAAATTAATCATTTGTTGGCGATAGCGTTGTGTATTAACGGTTTCACGAGTTCAAGAGTTCATAATACACAATATCGCTCTGGTCCCACCAGACACAGAGCATGGTCTTCTTGCCGAAGCGATTTGGCCTTGATGTTGATGGACCGGCTTCGCCAAATGAAAGTCACGATTTTTTCCGCTTCGGGTTTTCAAAATAAATCCATTTTTCGTCACCCGTCACAATTCGATGCAAAAATGATTTCCTTTCGTAGCGTTGAAGCAGCATTTCACAAGTGACTTTGCGATTTTCCATTTGACGTTCATTCAAATTGTGTGGGACCCATTTACCGAGTTTATTGATCTTTCCCATTGCTCGTAAACGTCTGCTGATTGTTTTTTGTGATACATGTAATGCTTCTGCTAATTGCCGTTGAGTTTGAGTTGGGTCTTCATCCAATAACTCCTGCAATTGCTCGTCTTCGCATTTTTGTGGTCTACCAGAGCGCTCACTGTCTTTCACATTGAAATCACCATTTTTAAATTGTCGAAACCATGTCTCACATGTTCTAATCGATGGAGCGTGTTCACCATATGTTTCTACCAGCAAACGATGACTTTCAACAGCCTTTTTCTTTTGATTAAATAAAAAAAGCAATGCGTGCAGCAAATGTTCTTTTTCAGGCACAAAACTCGACATGATCACTGAACGATAAAACAAAGACGCTAGTTTTTGGCGGACTCAACTTGTGTGTGTTTGTAGTTAAATGTCAGACGAACAAAATGGCGTATGTGTCAAATTAATACGCTGTGTACTTTTCGCTGGCGCCATCTCTTAGTTAAACCGGAAAAAACTTATGCATACACCTGGTAGACATAGGAATCAGCGTAGAACTATCCCATATGAAAATTGCAATTGGTGATACTCGAGATAATCGGATAATCCTATCTCACGCAACATGAAAGGCATTCATCGACAAACGCGAGGATATTGAGCGATATCCTGCGATCTGTAATTACGCCATCATCCCTAATTCAAGGTCTAAATGTAGAATTTTGTAAACTGTAGGGTACATACAAAGTAAAATTATCATTATGCAGTAAATGTTTGTATATGATGCCATCAACCTTGCTTTTCATACTCGAACATTGTGTCGAGCATATATATTTAGCTATCTCAGAATGTGTATAACACGAGTGAGAAATTTAAACATTTTATTTCATATTTAGATCAAGAATGTGTATAATAAACGTGATGCTGTAAATATGTTGCACAATATTTGTGATAAAAGTTTCCTTTGAATGTGAATTAGTAGCATACGCTTCGGATCAAATTGTATATCATACGTTACACGAATAAAAAAATGTGAATATTAAAAAATAAATATTAATAAATATTACTTTATGTTTAAAATTATTTACTCCTTGTCCCTATACCATTCCTTCGTCATACTCCGTATATTAGTTGATAAGGCATTCATTACAACTAAAAAAAAATGATTATATTTAAACGTTAAGTCATATTTAAAAATCATTAAATGTATATCTATCTTAATAAAATCGAGAAGAAAAGACAACGAGGGAGAGAATACAATGAAGGAAGAAAAGAGAACGCGAATAATATAGTAGATATGGATCTGTAACGAGAGGAAGGGAAAGAGCATGAAGAAGATGGTAGGTATGAGATTGCAACGGGAGGAAGAAAGAGAGCATGAGTAAGTATAGGGCCGCAACGAATTGAAGGGAGAGAACTGCACCTTATAATGGATAGAAGAGAGAGAATAACATGGTGGATCCTGTTTTTTTTCCCGCGGTCTCTTTGCCCAGTGACGTCGATCCCCTCGCCTAATGACGTCAAATCCTCTTCCTCGAACGCCACGTACTTCCCCCTCTCGGATCCTCTCTCACATACACACACATACACATACCGCGTATACGTATACTTACTAATACGAATTAATCCAGAATCGGCCTAGTATACTAATATTAAAAAAACTTCAAATTCGACTGCTGATTGCATGAGTGTATCTTTTTATATATTATAGTTGTCGCGTCATTTCTTTAATATTCTCCGTTAATCTTCAAAAAAAACGTATCGTAGATATTCCATGGATCGATTTTTTAACTTACGCACGTCATCTTACGTTTGTCCATACATTACGTTTAGTGTTCTATCATCAAGTAAATCTGAAGTTTTTACGTTCGAAATGTGCTATCTCTATCCTACTTAATCTGTCTTGCAATCCTGTGATTGCGTCTATCATTCTATCTAACAGTTTTTCTTGATTATTTTGTTGGTGTTTGTGATTCACGCGGTTCACCTATAGCGTTTTTACGACGACCTATCTTTTCATTTATTATTGCGTTTGCTACATCGTTCGCGATGTCACCATTTCCGCGTAACGTCGACATTTTTCCTGGTGCAGAATTTGTGCGTGAAGGTTCAAATAATTCGCTCTCGGTTCCCCTTGCTCGCTCCTATTATTTGCGTATAATAAGCTTTGATCTAAATTCACGAATGGAAATACACATTCACCGATATTCAGAGATTCCGAATCAAATGCATTGTCGCTTGAATATCACGTTTTTAAAACATGGCGTACGTTGTCGAGTATATCTCGCACGGCTCCTTCGACAATACGTACAGGACTTAATCGTTTGATTCTCGGACGCCTTGGTACAGGCTCGCTGCATATTTGCGAAGGTATCGGAGTGTTAAACTTGTCGCGATTGTTTTCGCTTTCGGACATTTATCCGATTACAATTGTTACATATGAATTTGTCAGACATTAACGCTGCTAATCGCATGTTGCATGTCGTCTGCTGCACCTAGAATTCGCTGATTCACCATTGTAGTAAGTCGCGCTTCTCGGGTTACGCTGTTATCTGCGTCTTACGTCCGTGTTTCTACTGTTTATAGTTCTTACTCAGGGTCTTCTTTTATATTAATTATATTTAATAAATTCGTTTCGGCAATATCTCGGTTTAACTTTTGATATTTTCTGGCACGTTCTTGGCGCAATTGTCACTTATGCAATTAGTACTCGTGACAGAGCTGTGCAAAAAAAAAGAAAAAAAGGGGGAGAGAAAGAGAGAAGTCAGTCCTTTGGAACACGTTACTCAGCAGGGTCGGAGTTAAGACAAAGCAGCTCATAATTAGAAGCGCTATTGTACCAGTTTATTTATTACGGAGAGAACGGTTTGATTCTTGAGATCCGTTCTTTCAGGGAATAGGATTGTTCAATTCGATCGCGATCTGTTTATATATCGAGTTTTAATGAGAGATAATATTTGCACTTAATAACTTTACTAATGAATGTATCGAACAACAAATTAATTATACGTTTGGAGTAAGAATTTATAATAATGGATTCTATCCAGAACAAATTTCTAATTAATTCGAAATGATTTAAACTTGATCCCATAACATCAAAGAGTTACGGAAGTACGCGGCGCGGTACAATGTCCGCAGAGACAATGAAAAATGCTAAGTACTTTGCTTTTGAAATTCTACCAATTTTCAGAGATCTATAGCGTTCGGCTGCTGTGAAATAAAATACGGTAAATCCTGAGAGGACTGTTTATATACAATATATCCTGAGGGGTGACATCTCTCGGTGAGGGGGGTGTCACTCAGAGCTGCGTGTAGTGAGCATTGTTCTAGAACATTCTGTCGATCAATTTAGAAAATTCGGAAACTTTGTAAAGTTGATGCTAATTTTTACAATGGAGAGAATTTCCGCATCCCCTTTTTACATACAGTGAATACAAAAAGTATTCGTACAGAAAAAAATATTTAAAAAAAAACTTTATTTTTAAAAAGTAAATATTATCCAGCGAGAAATGAGTCATGATTCGAAATGATGTCGAATAGATATAAATATGATGATTTCAACATCAATTTGACGTCAATTCGACGCTGAATTGATGATCATTTCTTGTTGGATAATTAACCATTTATTCATAAAGAATAAAATAGACTGTATATTTCTTAAAATTATATATACCAAAAAGATGTCTATTAATTATACAAAATATATCATCTGAAAAATAAGCAAAAATTAAAAATTGTATTGTTTGAATGCTCAAAAAGTATTCGTACAGACGAGAAATTTAGTTTCTAAAATCAGGAATATATGCGAAGCATATTCGTTTGTTTATATTAGACCGGGTGACCTTCTTTTGGACACGTAATTATTGGACACGCACGATTGGACACCGCAATATTAGACATCGCATTATTGGACACCACATGATTTTATACGTCTTTAAAAAATTTGTCATTTGTTTTATAAATTATCTACATTTAAGATAAAGGCCTCCTAATATATACATTCGTACGTACGCATATCCAAATGCGTTATGGTTCATCGAGCGGCTTATAGCTTTTTTTACCAGGTCAATGATTTCTGTCTTCGTAATTTTTTATATGTTTATTTCATACATTGACACATTTATGAAGATTTTAAAAAGTTTTAAATTCATCATGCATATTTAATAACGTTTACTTAGGCTGCATCCCCATGGAGAAAGAATCAGCGGAACAGAATATTGACAGAAAAGATATAGAATGAAGATATAGATTTCTTTCTCCATGAGAACGCAGTCTTATGTGTCACATCGTATACATATAGGAGCATTACTTTCTTTTACCGTTTTGATGTTTTTCAGTATGCCTACTTGTATTAAAATACGTACACTGTTAAATATATTTTATTAATATATAAAGTGAAGGTACATCAAGAAAATGGAATTATAAAAGAGCAGTAAGATGATACATGTGGTATTTTGAAGGTTATATAATCTATCATGCAATCGACAATGCGATTCGTTAACAGCTGATGGTTATCTATTAGGCCAATATTACATGCATCCGTTTTTTATTGTACGATAAATTTTTCAAGCCTGTTGATAGGAGATCCGAAATCCTCTCTGTCTTGTAACCAATTAACATGCTTGAAAATTCGTCGTTCGACAATAAAACCGATATATGTAATATTGGCTTAATACATAACTTATCAGCCATTAATGAATCACATTGTCGATTCTCTTTTTATACCGTTAAATCGGTTAATATGTATGCGTATCAAACTGATGCGAATTAAATATTTGATACGTCCTTATTTTCACCAATCTGCCTCAGAACAAGTCAGGTTAGGTGACATAATGTCTTCATTGCTTTTCAAGATGTAAAACTTCTTTTTATTAAAATCTTAAATTTTAACATCAACTTAAAAAGCAGTGATGAATTTTAATATACGATTCAAAACGAACCCAGAATTTACAACACGCTGAGATTCTTTGATACTATTTGATTCGCGTATCAGCTTGGTCTGATACTCATGGTTTAGAAGTATCAGTTCAAAATTATCCGCCAGCGTTTAGATCAAGTGTATCAAGAGATTTGTGAATATATCTAGGCTACATTCTAAAACGTCCTTCGAGGAAGATTTCACTATAGTATATATTACGTGTATGTATTTTGAGTAAAATTTTCCTCGGAGAGGACGTTTTGGAACGTAGCCTTAATACGTATCAAGTGCTCGGTGTAAACTAGGCCATTACATGACAGATTATTTAACTTTTAAAATATCGTCGAAGGAGAGAAAGAGAGGGATTGCGTATATATTAGGTGTTGGAATTAATTCGTAGCGTTTTTTAATGAAAGAATGTTATTTATTTCACATGAGCATTAAAAAATACATTAATGAAAGTACTTCCCATCACTTGTAAAACGCTACGAATTAATTCCAACACCTAATATATTTCTCTCTTTCTCTCTTTCACGACGCGATACGTGACGCACTCAGTGGAAACTCAACCTTAATGCTCTTTCATAATTTCATTTTTTCGATACCTTCACTTTATATAATAAAATATATATAACAACATATGTATTTTAATACAAATCAGGCATATCGATAAAAAACATCGAAATGATAAAAGAAACAATGCCCCTATATATATATATATATATATATATATATGTATATATATATATATATGATGTGACACATAAGACTGTATCCCTATGGAGAAAGAAGCCTCATCCTATATCTTTTCTGTCAATATTCCACTGTTTCTTTCTCGATGGGAACGCAGCCTAAGTAAACGTTAAATATGCATAATGAATCTAAAACTTTTTAAAATCTTCATAAATGCGTCAATGAAATAAACATATAAATTACATATAGATAGAAATCATTAACCTTTTTTTTTTTGATAACGGAGGGGAAATGCCTGACGCATATCCCGGGCCTCGGGGGAGAGCCCGAGGTTATGTGGGACTTGCACCCACTAAAACCCCTCCGGGTGTCCTTACCAGGCCAGCTGAAGGGCTCCCAGGAACGCGTGCAGCATACTTCTGGGAGCCCCTCTGGCCAGTCGGCTTTGGTTGGTCGACATTCTTTCCCGCCTGGGGTTTTGTCAGAGACGACCCCGGGCGATGCGAGGCACTGCCTGCCCGATTCGGACGCTGGAGGGGAGACACCACCACCGCGCCCGCCGCCCCGTTTGTTGTTGGGGGGCGGAAGTTGCAGATCCCGGCCCCCGCCAGGATCCCCAGTCCCCCAAGGGGCGCCAAACTTGAAAGTTTTGGTGCCCCTCATGCTTTGGCGCCGCAAGAGACACTCTCGCGGCGCACCCCCCGCGCGCGGCGGTGCAGGGCTACTGGCCCGGGCGCGCATTCGACGCGCCCGGGGGATGATGAGCCACTACACCCCGCGTGCAGGGGGGTTAGCTAATGTCCAGCGGCGGTGCGACCCTAGGATCGGCAATCCGCCGCCGCTTCACAGCGCCCCGCGTCCAAGACGCGGGACCGTCGTTGATGACGAGGGTGGAGGAGGAGGGATCGCCAGCCCCGCCACTCCCACATACGCCCCCGTCATCTTCGTTCACCTCAGGTATGGGGGAGGAGGTCGCCGCCGTTTTCGCCCCGTGGGGCGGTCCCGGCGGCGAGTATGTGCGAGCGGCCCGGGGCGCGAGCGATCCGGCTGAAGCCGGCGCCCGCGTTGTCTCCCAACACCATCATCTCGCCCATCTCCCCCCCCCTCCATCACCCCCGCCGCCCGGGGGCGGCGAAGGAGGACCTCGGCCACCCGTGGCCCTTTCACAATCTTTCTGCCTCCTCCTTCTGCGACATCACCCATTCGCAGAAGAAGGAGAATGCCTTCCATGCATTCTCCCCGCCGACAATTGCCCTGACGACAATCGGCAGGGAGAGATCTCCCCCTATTTCCTGGACCAAGACACCGCGCTCGGCCGCCCATGCCGGGCAGGCTTCGAGCGTATGCTGCGCGGTGTCCCGGTCCCCGTCGCAGTGGTGACAGCGTGCGGTCGGCTCCTTACCAATGCGACACAGGTACTCCCCGAAACATCCATGTCCGGTGAGCATCTGCGTCGCGTGAAACGTCAATCCGCCCCATCCCCTGCCTACCCATTCCTCGAGGCAGGGGAGAATGGCCTCCACGGTTCGGACGCCCGTTGTCGGCGGGTTGTTCTCGAGAGTGGCGCGCCACTCTCCAAAGACCCGCCGACGGGCGTTCCCTCTCAGTCGGTCCACGGGGTTGCGATCCCCCCCCCCCCCCGAAGCCGAATGGCCTTCACCCTGGCGTAAGTCTCCGCCAGGGCGTCTGCGTATCGGCCGGGGGAATCCCCGCGAGGACCATGGCGGCGGCGTACGACACCGTCCTATAGACCCTGCAGATCCTAAGGGCCAACCGCCGTTGCACGCTGTGCAACCTCTCCTGTATACGGCGGTTGGCCAGGGCCCTCTCACTCCATACCGGGGCCCCGTAAAAGGCCCCGGACAGGACGGCGTGCATGTACGCACACCTGACCGACTCGTTCGGACCGTGAAGATTGGGCATGAGGCCGAGCAGAGTGTCTGCCCGGCGACCCAATCGCGGGGCTAGTCCGTCAAAGTGCTCGACGAAACCCCAGCGACCATCCAGGGTGAGGCCCAGATACTTGATAGTGGGCCCACCGGGACGCGGACGTCGTCCACCACGATATGTGCCCGAGGGGGCACCCCGCTCTTCCCGTCGTGGAAGAATATTGCTTCCGATTTTGCGGGGGCCACCTTCAGGCTCAACTCCTTAATGGAGCCGACCACACACGCCACTGCGACGTTCACCGTTCCCACGGCTCTCTCCCAGGTCGTGCCCCCGGCCATCACTAGCGTGTCGTCCGCGTAACAGACGACGTGGCAGCCGGGGGGTAGGGCCGCGCGGAGAACGTAATCGTATGCGACGTTCCAAAGTAGGGGTCCCAACACGGACCCCTGTGGAACACCGCACGACACGTCCCTCCGCTGCTGGAGTCCCATTTTATCGTGGAACTCCAACTGCCTGTCCCGGAAATAGTCCTCAACAATGGCGACCAAGTAGGGGGGCAAGAGATGGTGTTCCCTCATAGCCCCCACTACCCGGCCCCACGGGACGCTGTTGAAGGCGTTGGCGATATCGAGGGATACCGCCAACGCCACCTCCTCACCCGCGATCACCCGCTCCGCGAGGGATCGAACCTGCCTGATGGCGTCGATCGTCGACAACCCCTCCCGGAAGCCGTACTGACCGCGGGATAGGTTAGGACCATCCCGGGACAGGTGCCGGACGATGCGGTCAGCGATGATGCGCTCCAACAGTTTTCCCACATCGTCCAGTAGGCAAATCGGCCTATAGGCGGAGGGACTCTCCGCTGGCTTGCCCTCCTTGCGTAGGAGGACAAGCCTGGCCCTCTTCCACGACATGGGAAATACACCTTCTCTGAGGCAGCTAGTGTAGAGCTGCCTCAGGCGCTTTCCAACGATGGGAGCCGCGGCGAGCCACACCCTTCCGTGAACGCCGGAGGGTCCGGGCGCCCGCGGTCTCCCTCTCAGACGGGCGAATGCCCTCACTTTTTCCCCCCTGGTGACGCTCAGTTTATCCGTCCATCTGGATGGTGGGCCTGTCCTCTCGGAGATGTCCTTTTCCCTCGTGGGAAAGAGAGCGGCCACTACATCTTCTAGGAACTGAGCGTCCAGGGTTTCCGTTATCGGGGGGGGCCCACGGACGCAGCGTCTTCGTCACTATCTTGTAGGGCCTCCCCCACGGGTCCCTGTCCAGGGAGGAGAGGAGTTCCCGCCATGCGTCGGCTTTCGCTCTTCTTATGGCCGCCCTGAGGGCGCTCCTTGCGTCTCGGAGCGCCCCGGCGGCCGCTTCTATCCCTGAGTCTGTGCCCCGCCGCTTGCGGTCTATACGTTCGTCTGGCAGCCACGGTGGCCCGTCGTAGCTCAGCTAACTCCTTGGACCACCAGTAGGCTGCCCTTTTCGCCGCGGGACGGTAGCGGGGCATCGACGCGTCGCACGCGCGCGACATGGCGTCCCCGAGCCATTCGGCTCCTTCTCCATAGTGCAGGCCGGGTTACATTCCGGCCAGCTGGAGGAGAGGAGGCTCACCTCGAGGCGTCCGGAGTCCATCTTTCGCAGCGCCCATCGACGTTCCGTCTCTTGTCGGCGGCGTCTTCGTGACACCTCCGCAGGGGTGGACAGCTCCATACGGATCAGGCGGTCATCCGTCAATTCTCCCAGGGAACCGGCGTCCACGTGCCATCGGATCTTGGCGGCCGCCGCGGGAGTCGCCCACGTCAGATCGACGATGGACTCCCCCCGGGCCCCCACGAAGGTGCTGGCACGGCCCTTATTCAGTAAGACTAGGCCGTGCCTCGCCGCCCACAGCAGGGTGCTGTCGCCCTTGGAGTCGGTGGATGGGGAACCCCACTCCAACGCATGGGCGTTGAAATCCGCACCCACCAGTACAGGCGTCGCCTGATGTGCTCCCCCAGAAACTCCAGGGCGTCCTCGTATTCCCCCCTCGTTAGGCGAGGAGGGAAGTAGCACCCCGCTACGTCGATGGGTCCCCACTCTACCAGCGTGAACCCCTCCCCCGCCAATATGGGAATCATCGGCGGGGTGTCGTGCTGGCTGACCACCGCTACCCGGCCCAGAGAGTCCCCCGCCCAGTTGGGGTGACTCTCCGGGAGGGGTCTGCGGCGATGGCCAGCCCTCCCCTCCACTCGGCGAGGCACTGCATGAGCATGCTTTGTGCCCCGGCCGAATGGTTAAGGTTCGTCTGGGCGAGGGCGAGGGACATTATTGTTGGGTCCGTCGTTCCTCGTCCCGCCCGTTCTTGTCGGCTACTTCATCGGCCGCCGCGGGTGTATTCTCCACGACGACCATCTCTATGTCGGCCACGGTCGATGGCGCTTCCGCCATGGTCGCCGCCACGGAGGTCTGCCCCGCGGCGGTGGTGGAGGAGCTGCTGGGCTTCTGTCCCCCCCTCTTCCCTTTTGCTTTGGCGGCAGCACATCCGCCGCCGCCGATGCGGTGCCCCGAGGGGCGGCCGAGCTCACGGCACGCGGGGCAGTCGACTTTGGCGCGGCACTTCCTCGCCGCGTGGCCGATGCCCCCGCACCGGTAACAGCACCTGGAGCGATCCACGGTGCTTGTACATTTCGCCTGAACGTGGCCAGCTTCCAAGCACCGGAAGCATTGGAGGCTCCGGGCCGGCAGCAGAGCTACTCTGCAGCTCGACCATCCCACCTTGATACATGAGGCGGCCACCAATTGTTTGGCTGTCTCTACGGGGGACCGCACCCAGCAGGTGCCCAGCCCGTTGGGGGCCCTGCTGACTCCTCCCACCTTAAATTCCGATGGGAGTCGCTTGCAGGCCCTCGCCAGATCCTGCGCCACCTCGGGGGTGGCCGAATCGTCGAGTCCGGATACCCGGATCTCGGCCGTCTTCGATGGGCGGGACACCCTCACGTCGTCCCTGTTCGCGAAGACGCTCTCGAGCTTTCGTTTCTCCTCCGTCCAGGTCCCGAATCCAGAACGGTCAGCGCCGTCGACCGCCAGGTCGCCATCACCCGCCCTCGTTACCACCGAACTGAGGGCTGCGGACAACTTAGTGTATGCTCTCCACAAGTATATTGCCTCACTATATTGCCCTTAATGTTCTTGGACTTTTCGACGGCTTTGGCAATTGTCCCCAACTCTCGCGTTGCCACAGCGGCAATCGCGTACAGGGGCTGCTCGTCGTACTCGAGGGCGAGTTCCACTGCCTTCTCCCTGGCTCTCCTGGCGGACGTGGATGAAGAATCCACTTCCGAGTCTATAATGGCCCGGTCCCTTCGTAATTGTCGGGCCTTGGCCTTATCGGCCTTTTTCGCCCAGGCCTCTGCTGTGAATTTCCCGACGTGCTCGGGGTTCAGGGCCGGCCTGCCTCTGGATCTTTTATTGGACTCCCCCTCGGAGTCCGAGGAGGACAACAAAAATTCGGTCGTCCTTTTGCGGCCTCCGGCTTTCGCCTCAGCGAGACCGTCGAAGCGACTCTCGAGAGGCCTCCCTCCAAGGGGGCAGCATCAGCGCGGGCCCCGACCTTGCTGCAGGCAGGGCCGGGACGCGATCTGCGAGAATCCTCGCTCACTGTAGAGTGATCCTCCACCTCGACGCTCTTCTGCGAGCGTACCTCCTTCATATTTTGGTGTGTTTGGATTGAAATTGACATTGTAATGATGCCCACGGCCCGCAGCGGCTCCGCCAGCCAGGGTGTACCCTCACCCCTCCCCCGGAACACCAGGAGAGGGGGCCCCGAGTTCCCCCGGGGGCCTGGCATATGGCTCGGGTCCCCGGAATGTGTCATCGGGGACACTGGCCTCCGGCCCCTTACTCCTCGTGAGCGGATGTGGTGCGAGCCCACTCACGAGTTTCAGGGGTCCCTCGTCTCCGATTTCAAGGACACCGCTGCGGGCGGCCCCACGGACGGTTCAGGTCACGGAAGCGGCGCCCCTTCCGGACCCTAGCCGCCGTGGCGACCAGCGATGATGTGCGCCGCCCGGTGTCCCGCTTCGGAACGGACGCCGTCGCAGAGACACCGGACACAACTACTCGACGCCCCCCCCCCGGCCCCGACCTCGGAATACGTCCGAGCGGCCCGGAGGGGGCGGGGATCGCGCACCCTGCCTTGGAATACGTCCGAGCGGCCGCGCGACCCCCTGCTCCGAGAGAGACGGGTGGTTCCGCGACGGACCGAAGTCCGCGCGGTCCCGTCCTCCCCTACGGACAGAGTCCGCACCTCTCGAGGCGGGAGAAGTCCCCGGTGCAATGAGCCGAAGCTCTCGGGGACCCCATCCCCCTCAGTGGCATGAGCCAGCCCGCAGCCAGGAGCACCCAGCATACGGGCCGACCCGCCTTGTGGGAGCACCCGCTCGACACGTTCCACACCCGGGACCCGAGGAGACCACCCCAACCCCAAAACGAGAGGAGGGGAGGGCCCCACGGGAACCTGGGTGCGGTGGGGGTCGAAGCCCATACCCGCACGGGCAGGGAATAGAAATTTCCTCTATCGGCGCCGTGCCACCGGGCGATTGAAATCAGGGCCGCCAACCTTTACCGGCACAATGGGGACCCGTCCCGAAGGGACGAGACCCCCAGGAGTCCCTCCCACGAGGAGAGGAGACCCCCTTGGGGTGCCGGACCCAGTGTATAGACTTCCCCGTCAGGAAGGAGTCCGTACAGGCTGCTCTTAGACCCCCACGTGCCGCAAGCGAGCCCTCTCACCACGACAAGGTGGCAGTCCGCGAGAGGGAGAAATCATTAACCTGATAAAAAAAGCTATAAGCCGCTCGATGAGCGGCATATAACGCATTTGGATATGTGTACGTACGTATGTACTACAATCGCACTCACGAGCGTGGCGCAATTTCGTCGCGCCTTCACAGCTAAGATTTTCTTAGACGATCGGATGACGGGTGTTAAACGAAACGCGGCAGAAATGCGTCCTCACGCGGCCGCTCTTACGGGCGACACACAATCACAAAACAATACTTGGGCGCCAGGCACGAGTGAGCGTGTCACTCTTTCTCGAAATTGCGCGATATTCTCTCTACGCAATATTCTAGCGAGCTGTGAATGTCGACGGGCTCTCAATCGATAGCTCAGCCTCGGAAATGGCAGAGGGGGCGGTTCGTGGTCGAGGATAGCGAATCGTTTGGAAGAGCGAATAGGGACGACAATAAAGTACACACGAATCAACAATAGCAAAAGTAACAAATATATTAAATAAGTCTTCGACTTGCATTTACATCTGACACAATCGGGACGATAAGCTCTATTTGAGCGCGATAAACGGATTCACGCAGGCCCCGAGGCTTTACGCTAGACGTATCAATTTCGTTAGATTCCTGCGACACGAGCTCACGTCACATAGAGATTCTCTCGCGAATTAGACGAACAAGATTTCGCCGCCTCGAAAATACTATAGAATTCGGCAACGATTGTAGCGTGGACACGGTGTGATCTCATGCGCGCTGGCGGGGTCTCGCGCTCAGCTGAGATTCAGAGAAAGATCGAATACATGCAAGCTCGATACTACGCAATCTCGATACGACAGAATACAATTACTAATTGCTATCATAAATTATCGTTAATTGCTATGACATAGAGGGCTGACGACCCAATCGACATGCAGATCTTATCGCTACAGGCTTCCGAAACGACAAAATACGCGACAATATTACAGTATGGAACTTCGACGCAAAATATGATCCGCGATCAAAGCTTATAACGAATGACGAGACTGTGGCCTTGGCGGACGCAATAGGATTATCCCGACGATAAGGGACCGTTCGGGAGCGCGACACATGCGTACCTGAATCCCGCGGAAATCTAATGCACGGCAATGCCACATGCGCTCACTGTAATACGCCCGATAGGATTCCGATAGAACTACGCCTCCCGGATGCGGAAACCGGCGACTGTACAGTTGTGACGCTCGTCTCACCGTGACTTCCCCACAGGTGCTCGTCCTGATCGTCTCCGGAATGCTCTCGTCTCCACCGCGCCCTGTGTCTCTCCACGTGCTTTCGCCAAACGGGCCACAGCACAAATGTCGGGCGCTAATCCTCCCGCGGGCAGGATTAGCAGCATCCTCACGCAGGGCTCGTTATCCCCGCGAGAGGGCCTTATCGCGCCTGATTGGCGCGTGGTTTCGCGGCTCCGCTAATCGCGGGAACCGCGTCATGCCCGTGTCGCATGTCCTGGCGCGCGAAATTCGAGAGACCGCAGGATCTTTTCGGGTCGCCTCGAGACCTCGAGGCGCCTATTCGGGGCTCTCGCCTTCCTTGAGGCGCAGAATGGCCACCCCCGTCCATTGCCATTCCAATTTTCGGTTCGCCTTGTGCCTGGAAGAGGATATGATAGAAGATGCCTTGCGACAACGAAAAGGACGCAATAATGAATGATATCACCTGCGTGCGACCCGGGGTCGGGTGTCGTGCGCCCTGGCGGATCCGTCAGCAGTGGTCGTCACTCGACTCCCATTCCTGGCCGTCCTCCTTCTTCCTTCTTCATAGTCCGATGAGGTAGCGTCAGTCTGTCAAGATCGCAGGAGTCGCCGACCTCTATGACCCTCGGTACGAGAATACACAGAAAAAGGAAAACGAAAACGGCAACGCGAAACGCGCAAGACACGCAAATAACGTCGCGGAAAAAGCGCAGGTGCGTTCGCCCCCCAAAAGATGGAAAAACTCAGGACGCTAGACTGCACTGTTCGGTCAGGCCATGCGGCCCTTGTGATGGACGGAAAACGTCACGTCACAGTAGTACACATTAAGAGGCCCTTATCTTAAATGTAGATAATTTATACATCGAATGACAAAATTTTAAAGACGTATGGTATAAAATCATGTGGTGTCCAATAATGCAGTGTCCAATATTGCGGTATCCAATAATGCGATATCCAATAATGCAGTGTCCAATAATGCGGTGTCCAATAATACGATGTCCAATAATATGGTGTTCAATAATGCGGTATTCAGCAATGCGTGTTCAATAATGCGGTATTCAGCAATGCGTGTCTAATAATGCAATGTCCAATAATGCAGTGTTCAATAATGCTGTGTCCAATAATGCGATGTCCAACTGTGCGGTTTCCAATCGTGCAATGTTCATGTCCAATAATGCGATGTCCAATAATGCAGTGTCCAACTGTGCAGTGTCCAATCTTGCATGTCCAATCGTTTGTGTCCAATAATTACGTGTCCAATCGGGATAGGCCCTGTTAGAACAGAATGTATAAAATTGCTAATTGATGTTTATTTCCTACAAATAAGACTTTTTTTATAACAAATTTCCTTGTACAAATACATTTTGCTCTCACTGTATACGTGATCGGAGTCATTCGTACTGCACTAGAACGCTGTCTGCAGTTATATGTTCATATGCGCTTTTTCATTATAGGTTTCCGCAGATATATCGTCGCGCGCTAGATTGCTAGCGAATTTTTCCGTTATTTGATTTAGCTATAATTATTATAATTCGACCATTGTCGTCTATATTGTGTGTATTCCAAATACGACGCTTTATTAAAAATTATCAAATAATTTATTCTACAATTTATCTGATAATTTGTATTCCACAATGATCCATTGGACAGATTTAGATTCCGGCAATTACGTAAGGATATTTAAGGAGAGGTTCTGAACACGACCTTTTATTTAGCGAAGAAGTTACATCTTCATTTATTTTTGTTAATTATCAGCGAAGAGTTAATCAGCGCAAGCGTAATTCTCCTGGCAGTTAAGAGTTCAAGTGACACGTGCTCCGAGCACGTGAACCCTGCGTAGCTTGTACGCATTGAACTAAATATACACTAGGTATCTCCGCTGTGAAGCATAGAAAATCATGGCATCAATTGATCAGCGTTATTTTAATTTGGTCAACATAAGAGCAAATCAGCAACTTTCAGGTGCTCATGCGCTTACGTTTAGCGTTCTTTAGCGAGACGCATATGTCAGCAAGATCATCGTATGGGGTTATATTTGGAAGATTATTTTGAAAGATTATAAAATCGCGTGATTGTAAAATGTGCAAAGCATCTACTTGAAATGCTGTGTGCCTGGGTGTGGACAGAGAAGTAAAAAGGCATATCATTTCATAGGTAAGAATTTTTGTATTAAATGTATCAATTCCTGCACATATGTTAACGACATGAAAAATATTATTAATAAAATTGAAGTGATATTATTTTTGTTTACATACTATTCATGTCCATATAGATTTCTATACATCGATAGTACATCGATTGCAGCGCACGCTCGAACGTTTCTGATTCGCTCAAATATCGTCCCAATACTAAAATGGCGGCTGATCAATTGTGACCACAAATTTTCCTCGATGCCCATTGCAAAGTATATAGTTCAGTGCTTGTACGTTGGCGCAATTATAGCGAGTGTGTATCTTGAATGTATACTCATACATACATTATACTGGCAAATATAATGTGTGCTACGTGACGGGCGAGAGTAAGATTTTTCCTACCCGGACAAACTAATTTGACAAATA
Organism: Acromyrmex echinatior; assembly: GCF_024713525.1. NCBI lineage: Eukaryota > Metazoa > Arthropoda > Insecta > Hymenoptera > Formicidae > Acromyrmex > Acromyrmex echinatior. Next base: position 26,222,521 of record NC_141853.1, read on the forward strand.
TTAGTGTAACTGTTGAAGATAGTTGAAAAGTATATTTTTCGTATAACACTAACTTATTTTTATATTTGTGAAAGTTAGTGCTATATCTTCAACATTTATGCTAACATTTGGCAAATTACTTAATTATTTGTTTACATATGTCATATTTGCATTTGCAATTACATTAACAAAAACAATTTTGTACTGATAATTCCATACATTTAATTGTCCAATTGGACACTTTTTACAGTATATTAAATAAACAAACATAGCTCATGTAACTTAAATTTGTTAATCACTCCATATTTGAACGTGATTTTTTTTAAGTAAGAAACCAAAAAAATAAAAATTCAAAAAACAAAAAATTTCATAATTACAATTACTTTGCGAAACATTTGTTTAAGCTATTCGTTTATCTCGTCGAGCTACCTCAGATTTTATAAAATCATATTTTTACATCAATTTATTGCTGAGAAAATGTCAATTTAGTAAATTTTAACTCACAAAATCACATACGCGAGAGAGAGTGAGACTCGCTTAGCGACTTCACTCGACCGCGAGTCGACTTCCCGCCCGGCGCACTGCCTTACTCGCGTTCTAAGTTTTAAACAAACTTTTTCGGCAGAATTTTTTTACAGCAAATCCAATTCTTCCTTGACAAATTGATGCCAAGTGGAACTCTTAATTTTAAAAATTAGAGCAAATGATTATCTCGGCTCCTAATAATCGAGGGGTAACCTTTTTTATTAAGGGGGGAAACCACAGTAAAAGTTTGAAAAAATCGAAAAAATTTTTTTTCGCTTATAAGGTGCTTTAGGGTCTTAAGAATAACATACCAAAAGATGGAGTGCCGCAAATGCAGTCATTGAAATGTTCCAGCGCTCTGAAGCATTGCATGATGTGCAGTATGTAAGTTATGTAGGCGATGGAGACTCGAAAACCTTCAAAGGTGTCACAGATGCTAAACCGTATGAAAACGTGACGATAACTAAAAAGGAATGCGTAGATCACGTACAAAAACGCATGGGCACCCACCTCCGTAATTTGAAGAAACGCACAAAAGGCTTGGGAGGAAAAGGGAAATTGACAGGCAAACTGATCGACGAACTGTCAATATATTTCGGGTTAGCTATTCGTAGAAATTGCGAATCAGTCGAAAAAATGAAGACAGCTATATGGGTCACATTACTTCACAAAATATCTACGGATAATCATCCCCAACACGACGATTGCCCGACTGGAGAAAATTCATGGTGCTCGTGGCAAAGGGCGAAATCTTCTAACACTTTGGCTACCTATACGCACAAATCACCAATGTCTGATATAGTTTATGAAGCAATTAAGCCAGTTTACGAACAACTCACTACGGATGATCTTCTCACTCGCTGCATCAGGGGTTTCACTCAAAACAGCAATGAGAGCTTCAACTCGACAGTGTGGGTGATGGCTCCGAAAACTATGAATTCCGGCAAAAGAATCATCGACATTGCTACGAACATCGCTTCGTGTGTTTTTAATGACGGATTAATATCAATTTTACATATAATCCAGGTCATGGGCATGAAAATTGGCCCAAAAAGTCACGAACTGTGCATGGACTTGGATGAGAAACGCATACAGAAAGCGGAACGATCTTTGAGTGAGGGCGCAAAACAGGCCCGCATCGATCTGAAAACAATTCGAAAGGCCAAACAAGAGCAGGAGATAGATGAAGAAGGCCAATTGTATGGCGCAGGCATCGCAGATTAGAGGTATATAAAAATATTATATGATTTTACAGTACTTAAAACTTTAAATGCGTTTTTCTCGAAACCACTTTTTTTAAACTGAGCGGACACATAACTCGAATAAATCTTTACCGATCGGTTTCAAATTTTGACAGTATATTCAGAATACCTTTCTCTATGGAAGTGCGTAGGGTTGTTTTTTTTATATTACATGGTTTTTTTTTATCAACAATTTTATGGTGTTTTTTTTTGTTAAATTTGCAAGTTTTCCTTAAAACGTGTTTTGCGAAAAATTAATATATCGAAAAAATCCTACGTACTTCCATAGCTATTGATATATAGAACCTAAAAAACTGTCATTTTTTGTTCCAGATCAAAAATTAAGGACTCTAGATGTCCGCCCATGGTCCCTCCTTCAAAAATAGGCGCCATCGGACAAGTGCGGCACAGCCGCCATTTTGTACCAAAAATGTATGAAAAAATTCTTATTTCTACTTCATTCATAATATTATAATGCTTATTTTACAAATTTTTGATTGATCATTTCATTGAGCCAAAAAAAATTCCCGAAAATATACTTACTTTTTCGTGCTCTACTGTGGTTTCCCCCCTTAAATTCATAGAAAAATGTCATCTGTCGAATATTTCAAATGGCTATTTGATGCATATTAATGGAATTATTCCATTTTTTTACAAAAAAATACTTACTTTTTCGTTTTATAATAGTTTAATTGCAAAAAATCGTTTTGATACTAAGTGTACGTGATAGTGCAATTCTTGAAAAAGAAAAAGCACTCCTGTAAATTACTGTGCGACTGCTCAAAGATGAAGAAATTAAGTTTTCCGCAGACAGGTTTATAGTGAACAAATCTTAGGCTCTGAAAAACTTCATATATCAGAAATCAACGTTTATTCACCTAATTTTTCAATATTACATAATTAAATTTGATAAAATATATATAAAATATAATACGAGTATATTTATATATAAAATATATATATATATTATATATTTAAATACATTTTATACAATCAAAATTGATGACACCATATGATGCCATCCCGGCCGCCTAGAGGTTAATGTTCCACGTCTCATTTTGTAGATATTTCGAATACCTACATTCCTTTTTACTAAATTTTTTTTCATACAATCAATATCTTTCATTTTATAAGCGAAAAACGTGCTTTTTGCAACTATTTGATTTTATTTTACACATTTCTGTCACAAGCCTCGGGTCTCAAACATAAGCATTTCTTTTCTGATGGCTTCCTGAAGATTTTCTTGAAGAGAAATGCTAATTTATAATTTTTTTCGGTAAAATTTTGATTCTACTGGCCTATTCTTGCTACTCGAGTTTATGAAGAAAGTATATAACGCGCATGAAAAATCATAAACAATTAAATATCTCGGAAGCTGTTTTAACATGATTTATACTATTTTGGATTAATGAAAAGGGCACACTATTACTACAATTTATTAAAACTTATATTATTTAAAATGTCTCTCGCCCCTTATTGACGCCGAAGGCCGTCAAGAGGCCAAGAATGCCGAGAAAACATTTTCGGTCGCTTGACACAAGCGACTAGTGTAAAAAGAAGCTCACTGTCTCGTTCACTCTCGGCGCGCCTAAAGCGAGCACACGTACATGAGCTCGTGCTTGTATATGTGTTGCACCACGATAAATGGCTGAACTTATAATAATGTTTTGATAACGAAATTTATGTTGCGCGCCATTTCGTTATTATTTGCTAAATTGTGAAAATGTGACTTGTCTCATACTTATCAAAGTCATAATTATCAGCGAAAACTAAAATTATCTTAAAATTTTGTATGTAAAAGCGTATTTTGTATTCGTTTTAACAATTGTCAGACCTTATATTTCTGCCCGAATATAGATTCACTTTATGTGCCATTTATTGACTGCCTTTACAACCATTTACTGTCAAGAGAAGAAAGGACAGTTTTCATCCATCATTATAATTATTTTAAAACGATCTCGTAAATTAGATTTATCCAAATTGTATTTATTTACAAATAGCACGTAACATAAATTAACGTGTCATTCCTCGCTTATGACGTCACGATATCAACATGGCCGCCGCGACTAATCAGGAGCCTTAAGGGGATGCTGGAGTGTCCTGTTTTACCATTAATTATTAAAGACTCCTTTCTCTTATTTGTGTTTATGAATTGAAAAATCCTTCTCCACAATTGAAGTATCGACAACGCAATTCGCCAGCTATATTTGAATACAAAAAAAAAACGAAAGAAAAATGAAGTTACAGTTTTGTTATCGATTTTTGTAGTCAACACAATATGTGTTGCATATAAGAGTTTCAGATCTTACACGTTCATAAAAAGTAGCTTGTAAATTGTAGAAAACCTGAAAGAACAATCCTATGCTTTTAGAAACGAGCTAAGGTTTTAGTATAAGAGAAAAGAGTATCCGAAAATTTCGTTTGTATATTACGAGTGAAATTGACGCGAAGCCATGAAACCGAGCAGTATTTTAGTTCCGCGTTATTCTGCGGCGCTGTCATAAAAAGCGCGTCGCTGAATCATAGAAATGATCTGAATTATCGACCTACTCATATCAATAAACGTTCTTACGTGCCCTGATCAAAGTTTTTTCTTTTGAGAGGAAAAATAACAAAATAAATATGATATTAGTTATTTCAATTTTGTTGAAATAATTTCTTCCTAAACAAGAAACGTATTATATTATTTATATACGAATACAAATGAAGATAATTATTTTAATTGCACTATTCTGTCTTTTATATACATTTTATTTAATAAATTATTGATGCATATATATAAAATATATATATATATATATATATATATATGTATATATAATAGACACGCGTGTGCGTGCGTGCGTGCGTGCGTGCGTGCGTACGTGCGTGCGTGCGTGTGTGTGTGTGTGCGTGTGTGTGTGTGTGTGTGTGTGTGTGTGTGTGTGTGTGTGTGTGTGTGTGTGTGTGTGTGTGTGTGTGCATATATACAACACATGTCTAAACTTTATTTTATAAAAGTAATAAGGTAAGATAAGGCTCAATAAATTAAAATAAACAAAAAGACAAAGGGCTACGAGCCTAAAACAATCATCATAAATTAACAAATTTGTATTAATCAATTAAAAAATAAAATAAAACATGTCATAAATTTAAAAACATGAAATTTAATTTGACCGTCAACAAGTAAACAACACAAACGTTTCGATCCCTGTTGGATCATTTTCAATGTGACGCAAAAATAACAATGAAAATGTTACATGAATAAAATATATAAAAATTAATTAAAAATTCGCTCTCGGACGCAGTATCAACTATTAATCTCGCTCCAAAATAACATAAAAATTATACAAAAGTTGTAATTGAAAACAATGTTCCTCCGGATTGTGTATGTAGAATAAGGACGAACATGTTCCGTTAGAAAATACAAATTGTATAATAATATGTCCATTTAAAGTTATGATTCAATACAGTGGTTAGAAATCACTGATGGAGATTTTGATCTATATTAATATCCGAAACATGTTCATGCAATCTGGTCTTTAATTGTCTTGTTGTCTGGTCAACATAACTAACATCACAATCCTCACAAGATATTCTGTAGACCACATTCTGGTTATGAAAGTGTTCAAACGCATCATTCCTTTTCTCTCTTTATGAAACTTGTTAATGTGTTAGGAATGGTAAAAGCCAATTTACAATTAAACATGTTAACAATAGGTGTCTTTCAGATATTGTATTGACATATGGAATCGTAAAAAATCTCTTTGTGTCATCCTTATTCTTATTCAAATTAACATTGTTAATATGATATTTAATTCTATTATGAATAATCGAGAAAATAAAATGTAAAGGATATCCATTCTGTAAAAAAATATTAATAGCGTCAAATTATTTTGTTGGAATTTCGGATGACACAAGCAAAAACTCTTATCCACAACTCCATAAATTACACCTCTTTTATGATAAAGTGGATGGTGTGAATGGAAATTAAGAAATCTACCAGAAAAGGTTGCTTTATGGTATATATCAAAAATAAGATTCCATTCCAAAAATAATCAACATGGTATCCAAAAAACTTATTTTTCCATCAGTGTCAACCTCCATAGTGAACTGCAGTCTAGTGTGCAACTAAATATCCAAAATGTCACCAATACTCTCAGACGGAGAGCAACTAAGATAATGTCATCAACGTATCGATAATAAAATAACAGCCGACAGGCAGCATTCCGATAGCCATTTTTTCAAAGTCTTACATAACCATATTTGCACCCACATGAGAAAGGTGACCCTATAGGGGTCCTAAATATTTGTTTGTATATTTTTTATTAAAGATAAAAACCGTAGAAATCAAAACCACGTAGAATTCAAAACCATCCGAAAGGCAATCAAAAATTCGTCTAAAGGAATTTTGGTTTTCTTGGATATGGAATCCCACCTTCCAATAACACTATCAGATGTCAAATCTATAGGTATATTAGTAAATAGGGACATCCAAGGAAACCAACATAGAATCTGGTTCTAGTTTAACATCTTTAAGTTTGTTAATTAGGTCAAAGCTATTTTTTATAAAACTATTATACTTTTACCATTCCTAACACATTAAGAAGTTTCATAAAAAGAGAAAAGGATGCGTTGGAACACTTTCATAATCAGAATGTAATCTACAGAATATCTTGTGAAGATTATGATGTTAGTTATGTTGACCAGACAACAAGACAATTAAAGACTAGATTGCATGAACATGTTTCGGATATTAATATAAGTTCAAAATCTCCATCAGTGATTTCTAACCACTGTATTGAATCATAACTTTAAATGGGATAAAATAGACATATTAGATATAGAGCCTTCATATAATAAAAGTTGATATCTGAAGTGATCCATATTAAAAAAACAAAAACATGGAATAAACAGACAAAATGACACAGATTCTTTGCCTGAATTGTATTCTAACATTATACATTCTCTTTCTCCTTCCTAATATCTTTTTTTTTTTTCCCCTGTTTTCTGTTCTCGATAAATGGTTTTTGTCTTGACATTTCGTTATTTGACATCGTGAAAGTTAGATGTTCGGTACCTTTGCAAATTTGCTTAAAATAATTTATAGAATAAAATTCTATTATATTGTACTACGAAATGGACTACAATATACCTGCGTTTTTTTCTCTCTTTTTATTAATGGACTCTTAATACATTTATTGATATTACTGACAAAGTACATTATTATATTACTAATTTTTATGTAGTTAATATTAATTCTTTTTGTTCACGGTTACTTTTCCAGAATTTTTTATGACTTTGATTCTGGATAAAAATGATTCGCAGCATACTACACGGAATGAAAAATTTGATATTAAAGAATTATAATAATATTGTAAGACCATGTGTATATTTTTGATTTAGAAGGATATTGATATATTAAGATTACATTGAAAATGACTCGATTAGGATCGAAATGTCGTTAATTGTAATTGTTTTGTATGAATTTTGCTATTTTAAATTAAAATTCTTTTATACATTACTGGCTCTTTGCCCTTTTTATGTACTACATTATTTTTAATTTACTGCCAGAGGGGTTAATCGTGGATTAGCGAGCTATGACAAAATGTCACAGCTGTAAATCGTGTTTTGGCTAGTAGTTATAGATAAATATCAGAGGCATTCATCGTGGGCTGACTATTTTTAATTTACTGGCAGAGGCATTTCGATTATCAAATTTGGTGAAATACAATTGCGGAACGAATTTGTAGAATTTTGCTTCTGCAAATAGATGTATTGTCATGATGGAATCAAAAGTCGATTGCTTGACCGAAACAGAGAAACTAATGAAGAAAAAAGAACTGAATATCAGTAAATAGCTTCTTTAAAATCTTACAACTTTTGTCTGAAACTTTTTCCAAAAACGTTATGTAAGAGCCTTATAGCACAAGGATGGCCGTAATTGAGTCGTAAAACGTAAATCACAATCAACGCATTATATTTTGGCATACTATGTATGCCGATACAAGTACAATTCACATTCCTTCACGATTAGTTATAGTCACCTTTATGTAGCTCATAAATCCGGGGTCTTTTTGGACACCTTATATAATATGTACAGGGTGGGCCATCTATTGGTACGTTTTTGAATTTCGTCGTATGGCAACACCGAACGAGCTACAGACCCGAAATTTTGACAGTTTATTAGTCATACCGTCCGCGGCACGAAACAACATGTTTTCTCTTGAAGAGCGTTTTGAAATTTTAAAAACTTATTTTCAAAGTCAGTGCTGTGTCGCCGAAACTGTACGAATTTTGAAAAGAAATATGGGTCGTGATAGAGCACCCACCGAAGGAGCTATACGCAAATTGGTGAGGAAAGTTCGTGAGAAAGGGATGTTAGTGGATGACATTATATTATGACTGTTTTGAGTGAAATTGGCGCCGAGGTAGTCCAAAATGTCATTAATAATTGGGGTGACCGAATGGCATACTGTAAGACCAGTAGAGGGAGCCACATGAACGAAATCGTTTTTCATTCTTGACGCGGATACTTTTAGCTTCACAACAAAAAAAAAATTAATAAAAAATATCAATGTATGCTCATTTGATCGCATTTTTAAAAACGTACCAATAGATGGCCCACCCTGTATATTATATATATATAATATGTATGTTATACATATAAAATTTTGCATATGGCTCAATAGCCATATGCATAATTTTCATACGATGTTATATGTTTATGAAAAGTATATCAAAATGCTTTAGTAAATGTACGCACTTATAGATCAATGTATATGTTGACTAACAACAAGTTACAATGAGTATATTTTTACTAAATGAACACTCTGTGATATAGATATATCTTCTAATGCAAACATGTATTTGAAATACATGTATGCACGTGTAATGTAATAGCACTTTTTCCTTGGTTCGCAATGCCAAACTTTTAACTTAGGATGTAACATGTATTGTCAGTACATAAATACATTGCACATACATATGTAGCTATTCCATCTCTTTTTATTATGTTTAATGGGCCTTTTATAATAATAAGCCATAAATTAGTCATAAATCAGAAGTCAGACGCTAAAAATTGACGATTGTGATTGATCAATTTTTAACTTCTGACTTCTGATTTGTAACTAATGGCTTATTGTAGAAGGCCCATAATAAAGAGAGATAGAAGTTATTCATACTTAGCTTTTTATGCAGATATAATATAGATTTACACATTAGTGATTTACACATTAGATTTAGACATTAGTAAATATTAGAATTATATTTTATGTGCATTATGATGTACACACATTACAAAACATAAGATATATTTCTAATTCATATTCACATACGTGTGTAATTACTTCATCTCTTTTTGTTACGTGTAACAAAAAGATGTACTGATGTTCTCTTTTTTCTACGTTAAATAAAAAGAGATATGTTTTTTATGGTCAAATGTACAGATATGCTTTTATATTTTCAATATCAGAATATATTAGGTGTTGGAATTAATTCGTAGCGTTTTACAAGTGATGGGAAGTACTTTCATTAATGTATTTTTTAATGCTCATGTGAAATAAATAACATTCTTTCATTAAAAAACGCTACGAATTAATTCCAACACCTAATACATATAACTAACATAAATCAAAGCTAACGAGAGTCAAACGTAGATGATCAGACGTAATATCTTAAAAAAAATAATCAAATTACAAATCCTCTGATACAATAAATCCCCATTTTATGTGTACATATAATATATATGCATTATATATATATATATTTTATATATTTATATAATTTTAATATTGTATATTTAAACATAGAGAATGCATACATAGCTTAGCATTGATAACTTCTATCTGCACCGTATGTATATTCACACGTGCAGTATACATATATGCAATACTGTATAAATTGCCTTATGTGTATTATATTCAAGTACTCACATCACTAATATTTTAATACAATATGATTACCTTCTACTTTCTTTTTATTAAACGTAAGCAAAAAATGGTATAGCTACGTATTTTATATGTGTAATATATCTATGTATAGCTAATACATGTTACATCCTGACCTAAAATGACATTGTATAAAATGATAGGAAAAGTGCTATTAGGGTCATGTATCAATGTACACTGTCAATACTGAAAATCTATAGTTACGTATTTTCAGTATTCGCAATCAATATCGGTACACAGTAGTCGTAGTATCATTTTTTCCTATGAGTAATATCATTTTAGGGTTTAGTCAAAATGTAACATGTATTATTGTCAATATATGAACACGTGTTGCATATATATATATATATATACAATATATATTGTATATGAATATATATATATATTAGGTGTTGGAATTAATTCGTAGCGTTTTTTAATGAAAGAATGTTATTTATTTCACATGAGCATTAAAAAATACATTAATGAAAGTACTTCCCATCACTTGTAAAACGCTACGAATTAATTCCAACACCTAATATAAAGTTACTTCGATATAACTATTAATTAAAAATCTGTATTTTATGTGTTATATATTACAGACTTTTAGTACTAGTGGTATATTGGACGACCTACATTGCATGTGTACATAATATAATTGTATTTCTAAGGCCCGATTCTACAAATATAAGATTAACTTCAATTACTTTTATTTATTTATTTAATTATTTATTTTTTTCTCAATTCTAAAATTGGAAAATTTTCCAAAATAAAATAAATCTTATATCTGTGGAATTGATCCTAATACACATTTTCGTCCCTGCTAAGATGGTAATGTAGGAAACGGAATAAAAATATCGATAATTAATCGATCAAATTTCCTGCATGATCATATTAACTCAAAGGGCGTAAGCATCTTATACATTGGAAATCAAAATTTGTAATATCGATCTTGATCTTGACCTTCGCTCCAGCATCCTCTTAAAGCTTGAAACTTGTACTGTAACATGGCTGTTTTTCAAAAAATTTTTATGTTTATCCATATCTTAACAAAAAATTTAATTTCCTTACGATTTTTCGTTATCGATAGATCACGTATGATGTACGAAGGCAAGTCAATAAGTTATTTTCTTAGAAAATCTGTCAGAAGGCACTCGCAGTGTCATGTTACATTACTTTTTGACAAGTAGCATTTTTCAGCTGATTACTGTCAAATTTTGAGCGTAATTCATCGCGTGGTTTCACTTCTGTAGACGATTAAAACGAACAACCTTTGTATTTTTTACAAAATGGAAAAAAACGAGTTTCGTGCAATGCTCAAACATCTACATATGAAAGGTTTAACGCCAAAAGAAATTAAAGCAGAGTTGGATAATGTTCATAGCATATCTGCATTAGCGTTTGTATCTGCACTAACGATTGTATACAATTGGGTGAATGAATTTAAACGTGATGGTACATCCACATATGCATTGTTCGGGACGTCCAATTGAGGCTGCTACGCCAGAAATTATCAATAAAATCCACGATATTGTTTTGACGAGTGAAAGTGCGCGAGTTTGTTGAGGCCACAAGCATATCACATGGCACAGTGATTTCAATTTTGGACGAACAATTGGGTATGAAAAAGCTATCGGCAAGATGGGTGCTCACTATGGACCATAAGCGTGACTATGTGATTTCAAAACAATGTTTGGAGATGTTTCAACGTAATCCAGATGAATTTCTGCGTCGATTCATTACTGTAGACGAAACATGAATCCGAGACTAGAGATTACTTTGCACCCGAGGCGAAGGAACAGTCAAAACATGGACTTCACCGAGTGAACCAGCTCCGAAGAAGGCGAAGACCGCGAAGTCAGCTGGAAAAGTGATGCCCACAGTTTTTTGAGATGCACGAGGTATAATTCATATCTATTATCTTCCGTCGAAGCAAACGATCAAAACGGCGATTATTACGCAGTCTTATTGGCCGTTTCAACATTTTAAACAAAAAACATTCCCATTTGGCAAAGAAGAAAGTGCTCTTCCATCAAGACAACGGGTTCACATGTGCCCGGCACCGATGGCCAAATTCAACGAATTCCGCTACAAATTGCTTCCCCATCCAGCATATTCGCCAGATTTAGCTCCCTACGACTATTTCCTGTTTCCAAACCTAAAGAAATGATTCGGAGGAAAGAGGTTCACCACCAGAGAGCAGCTCATCGCCGAAACAGAGGCTTATTTTGAAGGGTTGGACAAATCATATTATTCGGACGGCTTGAATGGTTGGATTAAGTGCATCGAGCTGAAAGGAAATTATGTTGAGAAATAAAAATGAATCGATCAAAAAAAATATGTTTTACTATGTTTTTCTAAAAACTTATTGACTTGCTCCCGTAATACATTAATAAATACACGCACACACGCACGCACGTAAATATCTACAAGTTCACGAACACGGATGATCCAACTGCTCATCCACGAGATTGGCAGAGTGGGTGGAACAATGCCTTGGAGAATGAGCAAGGCGATACCAATAAAATATACAGAATTTATAAGAAAAAATAACAAGTATATTCGATCACTTGTTTACACGATCGCATACGCTAAATGTTACATGGTCACTCATGCATTACACAAAGCGTTGCGGGAGGCTGCCCTCGTAAGCGACGTTCTCGACTCGTGATGGTAAATACAAGAAATTCTTATCTCGACGGTGCGAGCTCTAAGTTTCCAAATTACTCTACAAATTATTAATGTCGTAATGACATAAAATAGCCGGGCAGCGGCAATCATAATGGCGCTTGACCGTGTCTAACGCGTGCATAATTCTGACTTCAAGCTCGACCGCAAGGATGACGATATCTGTCCCGACGGAAAATGGCGGAATTACAGAACGTACACGAATATAATCTCGAATCTCACACTCTCGAAACAATAAAACGCAATACAAAAGCAGATAGTACGACATAACGACATGAGAATACTATCCGAAATCTAACATAATTCCGGTTCTAACAACTCAAACACAATACAAAATATGACGCATAATACAAGACGAAATGACCTGGCTGTGGCCGCGGCGGGCATGTAGAAAACTGACTCGACATTAACGAAATCCGAACGGTACCAGGCGAGATGGCACGATCACGCGCTGCGCGCCTATCATAGCAGCGCAGTTCCTCACAACGCTCTCAACGAAACTAAATAATTTATTCGCGGATTCGTGCAATCCCTGCGATCAGGAAATCGGCGGCTTTACAATATCGTATGCTGCGCTCGTTTTACCACAGGATCCTCTTTCAGCGACTCTCTCTCAATTTCTCTCTCGACGTCGTTCCCGGCTTTTCAGACTGTCCTGTGTCCTTGTTTCATACGTCTCTCCCTATCGCTCGCCACAACACAAGCGCCGGGGCAAACATCGCTCACGTGATAAGCCATATCGCGCCTGATTGATTGCGAGCCCTCTCGCGGATTCCGTGCACTCTCGCGAGTCGCATCACGCGACTGGATTTGGCGCGCGGAATATGATTGATAGTAAGCATCTTTTGCGGCTGCTCGCAGGACTTTCCTCTGCATTATTCGGATTCAAAGACCTCTCGGATGTAATGACAATAATTCTCGCCGTACAATTCCCTCTTCAGCGGGGAGGTCTTTGTCCTGCAAAATCCTCCTTGAGGCACCGGCAGCGGGGTCCCCATGTTCGGTTGATAGCAAGGAGTGGTACTATCCCCTCATGCTATATGTTTCGTTCCCTTTTTGGACAACTTTCTAGAAAAAATCCGATAAGAAGATCATACACTCACAACAGAATTTTATGGTAAAGAGTAAAGCGGTGTCATCTATGATGAGCGATGTTCTCCCTTCCCGTAGTGATCTCGTGGTTCCGTAGATGCGTCTCCGGTCTTCTTCCTCGATCTATTGGAGGCGAAACGCAGCTTCATCGTAACACTGTTTTTTATAGCCACCGATTATAAAATTCCAAAAAACCGCTCAAAAAAAAATAATATCTGATGAAACGCCATAGTAAAAATCGTCCAAAAACCGCAATGGCACACTCGCCCTTTGCGACGGGAGGACACAGGACAAAAATGTTATTTTCGGTCAAGTCAAACAATCCTTGTGACGGACGATGTAAACGTCACAATATATAAGATACTTACAAAAATCTCAACTTTTTTGTGTAAGTAAATATTCAAGATGTATTATGTAAAGTTTCATTGCGAAATGAAACAGAAATTGACAGAAATTGCAATTATATTGTTGTAAATAAATAAAATATTTCTTGTTGAAACATTTAACATTGTTTAAATTTTTATGTATAAAAAGGAGAAGGGTCAATAAAATGGCTTTTTGGGCCCACCGATCAGTCTCAAAGTGTGTCGTTTTATTTCTCTGTCTAAGACTCATAACGCCCTGAAATGATTTTTTTTCAAAAATGATTTGATCCGGAGGAATAACAATTTTTGAGTTTCCATTTTACATTTTTGTACTTTAGAGCAAATCAAGATGCGTTTCATATTATAAATATTGCTCGCACAAGATCAAACTTCCCTATAAACTGCACATAAATATGCACAATGACATATATGTCAGAACCATCATTTTCCGTGAGGTACTTGATCTTCAAAAAGAGGCCTATTTTTTATAATTTCTTTCACGTAATCTTAAACAATATTTTTTTAGTGAATTTATTTCAAAAAACAAGAGAAAAGGTAAAAGTCAATTAAAATTTGTAAAATAGAAAACAAAAGACTGCTACCTGTGGTGAACTGCGCCTGCGTTGCGTTCAATTGTTTTTGTGTTTATTCTCGACGATCTTAGCGATTCCATTTCATTTTTGTTCCACAGTTCGAGTTGTTTGAAGCTTTTCTTATTCTTGAATAGTAAAGATAGGCGGGTACTGAGATCTTCCGAGGGACAGGGAGAGTACCCGTGTCATCGGGGGAGGGGGTCTGCGAGGAGAGGAAGGGGGTGATGTCACTAGATGGGGGGTGACAGGAGGTGACGTCACTAAGCGAGAGGGTGACGTCACAGGGGAGGAGGAAGAAAATGACGTCATAGTGGATGACATCGCGATGATGACATTACGGGGGACGAGGATGTCCCAGGTGCGGGAAATTACGTAGCCGGAAATTACATAGCGGGAAATTACATAACGGAAGTGTGCGGAAACTTGCTCCGCGTCGCGATGAAGACGTGACGCAGGGTCAATGGCCATCAGGCGCGATCCGCCGCCACTATCGAACGCGGTTCCCACCGCTCTATACTTACTCTATACTTACCATGTATACTTACCATCTCTCAAGTGTCACCACCTTCTTCTTACATAATTTTTCCTTCAGCATTTATACATGTGATTATTCGTGCAGAAATATTTTTTATTCTGCCGAATTATATTATTATTTTAGAAAGTGCGATGATACGGTCACGCGCGATGGTGGCGCGTTATACGATGCCGCGAAGAAGGAAGGATTAATTGCAGACACAGAGATATTTTTATTTAGACATTTATTTTTTATGTAATGCATTATATTCAATATTATCCACAGCATATACTATCAATTCGCATTCAACATATGAATTTTTATCGTAAATCCTACGCAAAGTATCTATAGCATTGCTATTGTTATTTATACAGTTTTGACGTAAATAAGTCACAAAATATTTAAATTTATCATTTATAATATTAGTATATTGACACAAATCGAAATATATGTGTTCAACACATTGTTCGAGTTCAAGTATAAAAAGTATAGTCGACAGTTTCATATATAAACATTTTTCACTTAAAAATAATTTCACATTGTCAACATCATGTATTTTAATAAGTTCAATGACAAGGTCCAGTATCATTACTTTCAATGATGTAAATGACTGCACCAATCGCTGGATATCTGCTCATTTTTGGATGAACGTCATCCACGTAGCATGCGGCAGGATGCGGTTGCCTCGGGTATCGCCAATCGCAATTTCTATATAAGGAGTTAGCCCCGATGATTCGAATCTTCAAGAATTTAAACCGTCGTGTTAACGCTAAGTTTTGTTAAAATGGTATGAGAAAAACAAAAGAATAAACAGTATATAGAGAAAAAAAAATCTTCACAATCAAATATAATTGAAATACTTACGTGCTCGACTCAAGTTGAACGTATCAATAGCGTTGCAAAACGAATCTGCCTGAGCGACTGATGCAGTATCGTTGCTCCAATCTCTATTTAAATCTTATTCCCTCAATTTTTGTAACAAAAGATTTTTAGACATCCGGCGATGACATTAATGTAATCTGACACCGCATATTGCAATGTCAGCAAATTTGCAAGTTTCAATATGACCTTGTTAGAGTAATATAAAAAATTTTTTTTCAAGGACAATTTACATCTTTTGCAATAACAATGATTAATGTAATATGACAAAAATGCGACGTTGTCAAATAATATATAATATAATATAATTGAGATGCGATGTTGCAAATAGTGCAATATCAGCTAATATATAACTGTTTTTAATATAAGAAATTTTTTCAAGAATGGTAACATATTTTCGGATATTACTGCTCATACGACAGCTCACTATCATTTTCACCGTGTAAGGATTGTATAGCGATTTGCAGAAGAATTCGGAAATTTGGCGTATAGTGTACAATCTATAATTTCGGCTAATGTATCCATGGAGGATTTCACGCGAGAAGATTAGTAAAAATTTAACAGCATTGCTACGTGTGCGAGACATCGTTTGCACCAGACGATAGGCGGGTACGCGATCATTGTCATTTATTAGGGGGTTGCATTAAAAGTTACTGTTTTTTCTTTGTATTTGAGCATATTTCAATAACAAAATATATGAATACCTCAATCAAAGTATTTTCCCTCGGAAGCTATGACTTTTTGCCACTTTTCAGGCAGAAGTTGAATTCCACGACGAAAGAATGGTCTGTCTTTTGAATCAATCCATTTAGCAACCCAATTTTCGACTTCGCTATAATTATGGAAGTGTGTATTTTCCAGAGCATGTTGCATCGATCGGAACAGATGATAATCTCTTGGTGCTAAGTGTAAGTAAGAGAATACGCTGGGTGCGGGAGAACCTCCCATTCGAGATCCATCAGTGTTTGTTTCATGATTATAGCAACATGCGGCCGAGCGTTATCATGGAGTAAAATCACCTTTCGACGATTTGATGCAATTGATGATCATTTTCGCATCAAATTATCATTCACACGTTCCAATTGTTGTCGATAACGCTCAGCGGTGATTGTTTCGTTCGGTTTAAGCAGCTCATAATACACGATACCCTCCATATCCCACCAAATACAGAACATTGCTTTGTTTGTCGTGAACGTCACAATCATCACTTTTGAATCGTCGAAACCAGTTTCTACATACTGTTTCCGATGGAGCAGATTCACCATAAATTTCCACAAGCAATCGATGAGTTTCAGCTGCACTTTTTTTCAAATCAAAATAGTGTAGAAGTACACATCGGAAAAACAACTTATCACGTTCCATTTTAATTCAGTTATAGAAAAGCACATATGTAACCAAGGATGACGTTTGTTGACTGAATTTTAGTAGGAAATGTTCACACTTCAAAATGATATAAGTAGCAAATGTCTCTGACCATAGCATACGCAGCTACTGTCATCTAAACGTGAACAGTAACTTTTAATGCAAACCCCTAATAATTGGACGATACAGAGGTCCCGCACACTCAAATTGCAATCTAAATTAGGGATTCGCGTGGCATATCCATAGTTTTCTATAACTTATTAGGTTACAATGCGTATTTCGTCATTAAGGAAATTGCCGCGTACGTTAATCTTTTATCGATAATTAAAGAAAAATATATCTCGTTTACTGAACATGTCGATAGTATCAAAATTGATTTAAAAAATTGTATAAAATTATGGTTTATAGATTCATACAGATTTCTCGCTCCTAGTTTGGACAAATTGGCGTCTTTCCTCAGTAAAGATAAGCTACGGATACTGCAACACGAATTTTCCAATTTAGAAAGAAGAAAATTTTAATCTTTTGACAAAAAAGAGCATCGTACATAGCGTTTCACATTGTACATACAATGTGTCGAAAAGTTGGAGGAGCTGTGTTTATCTCGCGAATCGTTTTAGCAGTTCATTGACAGACGACATGGTATCTAACAACGCTTACGCGCACGCCGTCAACGTGTGGCAGCGATTCTCCATTCAAACGCTCGGTGAATATAATGATCTGTATCTAAACGGACGTATTGTTGTTGGTCGACGTTTTTGAAAATTTCCGCGACAATTGCGTCCACCCCGCGTATTATTACATTTTACCGGACTTCACGTCAGATGCTATGTTAAAACATATTGGCGTAAAATTTAAACTGATCACAATTGATAGTCATGTTTATCGAGAGCGGTATACGCGGCGATCTGAGTCAATGTTCTAACAGGTACGCACGAGCCAACAATCAATGCATGCCGTTGTACGATCCATCGAAACCGTCATCGTACTTGATGTACTATGACGTCAACAATCTGTACGGGGCAATCTGTAGGCAATGTGTGCTAACCATTGCCTTACGCCGATTTTCGATGGGTCGACGACGTACAAAATTTTGACTTTACGACCATCGCGTTAAATTCGGCAACAGATTATATTCTCGAAGTGGATGTGGAGTACCCGCAATCTTCATGCGCACACTGACCACACTGTTCTGTCCGACGCGCGAGAAACCACTCGGCAAGCGCGATGGCAAGCTCCTCACAACATTATGCGATAAGCAGCGTTATATCATACATTATCGTAACCTGCAGCAGTGTACTCGTCATAGTCTCCGTATGACAAAGATTCACCGTATACTGCAATTCGCGTAATCTCCATGGCTATGCGATTATATAGAACTAAACACAAAATTTAGAATTTTGGCTAAAAATGATTTTGAAAAAAATTTATACAAACTTATGAATAATACATATTTAGAAAAATCGAGAACGTACGAAATCGTCAACGTAAAGTTATTAACAAAATAGGAAGCCAAATACGGTGCTAAGGCAATGATCGCGAAACCAAATTTCCACAGCCGTAGCATCTTTTTGGAGAATCTGTTAGCGATAGAACTGCGTAAGCTCTAGGTTTGACAAACCGATATATGTGGATATGTGCATCCTTGACATATCCAAGATGTATTTGTACAAATTTCATCACAAGTACATAGTACCGCTGTTTCGCGAAAAATGCAAAATTGTCGATACTGATAGCCTCATATATCATGTAGAATGTGACGATCATGAAACGCGATATAAGTAGATTTGACACGAGCGATTACTCGAGCGACAACACGTACGATATTCTGCTAGCAAATAAAAAAGTTCCTGGCCTTATAAAAGACGAGAACAATAGTGCCATCATGACTGAATTCGGGCTTAAAACAAAAATGTATGTCTTGCATGTGTCTTGCAGAAAGAAAGAAAGATATGAAGAAGGCAAAGGGCATCAAGAATAACGTTATAGCGAGATCTATAACGTTCGAGGATTACGTAGTACTTGAATGACGCAATCGAAATGACGCGCAGGCAGTCGTGCAATAAGATCCAAATAGCACGAGGTGTACACGATATCAGAAACAAAAATCGCTCTAAGGCCGCACGACGATAAGCGGTATATCGTGCCAGGTTCCACCGACACGCTGCCATGGGGGCATTACCGATATAAATAAAACACATTTGTATTGTATAGTATGTTTAGTATAATATATACAATATATATATGTATAACATAGTATTATATATACTATATTATATTATACATAATATGTATAATATAATATAGTATATATAATGATATTTATAATGTGTATAATACGTATTTATATTTTTTTATAATAAATATAAGTTTTACAACACATTTTCTTTATGTATCCATTGTGCGAATTGTCAAATTCCAACCATTTCACGTAAATCTCGTTTCCTTCTTGCGCAACATCATTTCAACGAGATGCACGTCGGGGTTAACGACGCTGTGCAATTCGTATTCGTAGAATCCTCCAGCAATAGCTTCTCCGCGAGAATCTTCTAGAAGATACGTCACTGGATTAGTTTGTTGCACTTTGATAATTTTAAATACCTCCGTATACTCCAAATTTCGGCGTGTAACCTTATCAAAGACTATCTTGAATTTGCTCGCGCGTACCAAATTACTCACATCGTATCACAAGGATGCGGCAATTTTTTATGCGATTGTAAACCGTAGTTAAGAGCCTGTCTGCAATCGAGGGGGTAACGTCAACGGGACGCATACCAATAGTTCGATGCTTGTGGGCGTTGTAATTTGATACGAAACGCGGCAGAATGTCAATCCATTTGTAATTTCCATTGTGTGTAAATTGTTTCCACATGTCGTTCTTCAATATACACTTGAACCGTTCGACGACCGAAGCCTTCATTACAAAACACGTGAAATAATGGTTGATGTTGTACTTCTTCAAGAGTTTCTGCACATTCGAATTATAAAATTCCTTTCTTTTGACCGTATACAAATTTTTCGACATTTTTCATAGTCTCGAATTTCATAGTCTCGCCTTCATCATCTCGTTCCCGCTCTTGACTTTGAGCAGCTCGACCCGTGCTTACTCGCACGTCGATAACGATGAGAATATAACAGTAACCTCTGTTGAATCGCAACAAAAGGACGCATCTCGACCACATCCGCCTGCCATAGGTTATCGTATCCGTGTACTATGACATATCTTCGCAGAAAATTTTTTCTCGCTGGAGCGTGCAATTCATCAACTAGAAAACATTTTTCAGTCATTGTGAATAATTATTCGGCATGATACACTTCTCGAATCGTCTTTTCAAATTCGTTTAGCATAACCTGCACATTATTTTGTAAGGCTGTAATCTTCCTCTCGATTTTATTCAGACGATCTTTCAAATCTTGAACACTCTGTTGCACGTATCGTTTATTTGCCGCGTCAGCATCATCCACTAGTAACTACTCGTCGAATCTTGCGCGACTTTGCGTCAAAGTCAGTTACGACTATGCAAAGAGCGTTATCACACACATAATTCCTGAGCAATCCACGCCACTGATAGTGCGATTCACTTTCTCCTTTTCCAAGGGATAGTCCAAACTTGTTGATCGGCATTGCGATGTCAACTGAACGACATGTATAGAATGAGGTTAATTTATAATCAGACCGGCTTGCGAAATTCTTCGATAATCGACAGAATCTCGTTGTCATGACCATTGTAACCCGCCTGGCGCGAGGCCTCGAGCAATCGCAGACGATCCACAATTTCGTTGGGATCGTCCCAATGCATATATAGTCTAATTATTCTTTAGCGTCATCGTACGCGATAAATCTATTCTTTTATTTATTCCTGTTCCAACTTTTTTACCTGACACCAATGGCACTATTATGTTCTTGTACTTGTATCCCTTACTCATTACTTGATTACTCGGGTTATGACCCGAGTAATCAAGTAATGAGTAAGGGATGGTTATGACCGGTAAGCATTTGTTATCAACAGAATGCTCCTGTAGATCAGTACGTCATTATCTATACAAATATTTTTTTTCATTGGAAAATTTCATAAAAATTAACTCGTACAAGCCCAATGTTCCATCTTTTCTCATCTAGAATTATATCGTCGTTTTTATGCAAGGTGATACGTTTGACACTAAACATCGTTCCCTCGTCGCTGAAATAAACTCCATACACAACATTTATGTTGACGGCTTCTTTCCGCTTAGGACCGCTTTCAGATATTTCTGTCCCAACGGACCATAGCATGCAGCTTTTCTTGCCCCTCGAATGTTTGAAGTAGGTGTTGAATAGATGTTACAAGCGGTTCATCGGCAATCTCGAAAATTTCTTCGACGGTGGGAGCACGGTGGGGTTATACGATAAATCGCGTGATTGTATTATTTCAGACACTTCGTTCAAAGTGGATGATACGATTCTTGATTGACTCAATATTGATTTCACAGGCGTGGAAGTCTGTATAGGATTGTCGTGTGCAAAGCACTCGGTCGTTTTCTTTTGAGTTTTAGTTCCTCGTCTTCTCCCGAAAAGAATGTTTCAGTCATAACAGGATCCTTGGAGGATTCAACAGTGTTTTCAACAATCTATTTCAACGGATCGATAATAGATTTGAAGTGTCTCTCTAATGCGATATTCTCTTCCATTTTATCAGTCTTCAAAGCGTAGTACTTTTTGCGAATCGAATCGCTCGTTTTCGCAATTTCCTTAGCTATCTTATCACGATCTTTGCTATTAACCATGTCAACGTATCGAGGTCAACTGATCACATCACGATATTGCAAAGTCATTAAATCCTTTTCTATCCCATTCATAAGCGCACTATCCTTGTCAATCACTAGAAATCCATACTTTTGCTGCCAACATTTACGACATAAATCCCCATAGGATATATCGGTATTCGTGATCGTTGTATACGCGTTTTAGATTGGTATCATCCTGTTTGAATAAATTTGCATTGTCGCGTATAACGTGCTTCGATATCTTTAGACGCGTACGTTTGACAGAGATAGAAGTAGTCGACGTCTGCGTGTCCTATTGCAAAGTACTCTCTTATCGTGTTCTGCTTATTGTATGCCATGTCATCAAAGATAAAGATGGAATTCGGGAGCGCCTCGCTCGGTGAAATGACGTCGCTGTTATTGGAGAATGTAAAAATATATCGATTTCCTCGATCGGCTAACAAATTCGCCAGGTATCGATATTTCGATTGTTGCGATTTTGAGTACACATACACGTTCTTGAATCGTACGCCATGCGAACTTTCCAACAGGCTTATCAGCACGTTCGTCGCAATTTGACACGGTCCGCAGATGACAGCATGTATAGATGCCGGTAGCATGTCGCCATGCTCGCGCGTCTCTTTATCGGTTTGCACTTTGCCATCAAGATTCGTCACTTTGATCGCCTGCGACTGGCGCACGAACCGCATATTTTCTCTTTCCAAAATACTGAAAACAATATCGGGCCTATTTATAGAACTGTGTAAAGCGAAATTGATCAGTAATTAAAATGTTTCTCATAGTGTCGGATGATCTGCACAGTTTAATCTCAAAAGAACTGGAATACATACCGAAAATTGTACTGCTACGAGAATTTGAAAATTGAATAGATCTGTTGTGAAACAGATTACCAGAACATATACGAGCAGATTTGGAGGTGC
Source organism: Acromyrmex echinatior (assembly GCF_024713525.1). Taxonomy (NCBI): domain Eukaryota; kingdom Metazoa; phylum Arthropoda; class Insecta; order Hymenoptera; family Formicidae; genus Acromyrmex; species Acromyrmex echinatior. The sequence continues at coordinate 26,245,350 of NC_141853.1, forward strand.
GACAATACCGTCAGTGCCTGAAACATTACAATTTACCGAGTCATCAAATGCATATCGACGGCACCTTTGATAAAGAATTGCAATGAATGTTGTCGAGAGGCTTGTTAAACCATGCAATAAACGCACTTCCTTTCGAACTACATATTCTCAAATATCAGTTTTACGATCCGGGAACGCGATTGGAGAAGCGATTGGTTAAAGGTGATCAAGAAATTAATTCATTGAATGCTGCGTATCGCGAGCATGATATAGCGTATTCGCATAGCAACGATCTCGCAGAACGACACATGGATGACAATATACTCGCCGAAAAGGTGCGGAAACACATTACCGCGAGTGATTCGACTTTCAGAGAGAGAGCCACAGCCACAACAGTTTGGGCAAATATGAAGACCAAAACAAAGATTGGTATAGGTTTAAAAACAAAGAAGAAAAAGAACAAGCAGATACTTTCGACAACGAAACGTGGCGATGTCCTGCCTGTTCTACCGCTGCTCGGCATTCTCGGGTCATTGGTCAGTGGCGCGGCAGAAGTCGTCAAGGCAGTAAACGATAACAAAGCGGCACAGCGTCAATTGGAAGAACTGCAACGTCATAATCGCGTCATGGAAAGCCGTCACGTTTATTTCACTCTCTACAAGCGCGGACAAAATATCGCGCGTAGAAAAAAAAAACGTCGATGAAACGCCGATAACTACCGATTTGCAATTGTAACAACTTGCAAACCGTATGCGCATTTCGTATTTTAGAGGCATTTTTATGTATATTACATTAGATCAAAGAAGTATGTCAAAACAAGAGGTATCGTAAATTTGGACAATCCCGAAGGATCCGGTACGCATTGGGTAGCGTATGCGAAAAGAGGGAATCGCGTCATGTACTTTGACAGTTTCGACAATCTTCCATTGCCAAAGGAATTTGAACAGTATCTGCAAACAGTGTAATCGAGTACAATCACACGCCTCATCAACGTTACAGTCAATTGCGGACAGCTTTGCCTGCGATTTCTACGAACTGTTGACAAGCAATTTAAGGATCGATATTTAACTCAATGCTCGTTTGAAACATGTCGCTGACGTTTACGCTGATCGGCAAGAGTAGCGTCCTCGTCGTGAGCTACTTTCCAGCAGTAGATTTGGGTGACGGCAATTACGAGCTCGGTCTGACGGACTTCGAAACGTACTATACTCTAGCTAATGTAAATTCAACAAACAACAAGTTTTACTATGGCAACAAGAAAATTGTCATTCCCGAAAGATCGTATGTAATATAGAGCGGTATCTGAAGCGTGAAATTTTATGTTCTCACGATACGAAGGGCAAGGAGGATGCAGAATTCTCACTGATTATTCGCGCCAACAAAATACGATAAGAAGTGAGATCAAATGCGTTTATCAGATAAATTTGAAAATCTCACAACATTGGCTCGCTGCTGGGATTTTCGTCGAATCGCGTGGAGCCGCGACAGTGGCACGAGTCGGACGTGTTAACAAATATCATAGTGAATATCATACGTATCGAATGCAACGTAATCGCGGGTGCAACAATAGGTGCGCGCACGCGCTACACGAATTTTCGCCGAGCGTACCGCCGGGATATAAGATATCGGAAAGGCAGATCATTCACCTTCCGATCATTGTACGGAGCATTATTAATGATCGCGTAGTGCACCAAGACGGTCGATTGCTTGATTTTTGCGGAGAAGAGATCACAGTTAGGTTGTTATAACGGCGGTGCTAATGTGAGATGCTTGTGTTGAACGAACAGCCAAAACAGACGAGAGATAACCTGGAAAGATTACACTTGGAAAGAAACTCACTGCGTCCAATGCATTCTTAAAGTTGTTGGGTTTCATCGTATGAAATGGTTGATATCCTGAACATTACCGGTGAGCCGATCTTTGACGATCGTATCGTCAAGATTGAAACTCACACATACAATCCGTACGCCAACACTACATTTGGACATATCGAGATACGGATACTAATACAGCAGCAGGATTTGTCACACGTTGTCATATAAGTTTTCTCTACATCGAAAGAAGATGGTGAAGAAGAAAAATGATCAGATGATGACGACGCTTGGAAATAATTGTGTGGCGTTCATGTTTGATGAAATTCGATATGAACTCAACGGTATGGAGATTGACCGCAACAGAAACGTTGGATTACCAGTACCATCAAGAACTAAATGACGTACGACAAAGCTTTGATTCCCCTGAACGCAGGTTGGAACTCTAAATTTGACACAGAAAAAGGATACTTTAATTTTTGTGTGCCGCTCAATGCTGTTGAACTTTTACGAGGATTATAAACGCGTAGTCGTCAACGCTCGCCATAAATTTATTTTGATACGAGCGCGCAATAATTACAATTGCTTGAAGGGAAATCCTGTGACGGAGCCTGAAATTGAATTATTCAAAGTGTAGTGCGGATGCCTCACGTTGCGTTAAACGACATCAACAAATTATCAATACTGCGAGCATTGGAAAGCGGTCATTATCTAAGTATGAGTTTCCGTTCGTGGGATATGTACGAGTATCCTCCCCTGTTATAGAATACGACAACATTCATGGACCGTCAAAACGGCGACTCAGCTTGAGAAACCGCAATTCGTTGTCTTTGTTCTGCAAATCGATCGAAAGAATATCATGTCACAAGATGTTAGCGTGTTCGACGATTGTAATTTGAGTAACGTGAAACTTTATTTAAATTCAGAATTTTATTCGTATGACGATTTAGATCTGGATTTTGGCAAAAAGAGATACGCCGTCCTGTTTGATATGTACACGCATTTTCGTAAAGCATATTATGGAATCAACTGCTTTGAAACGCTGCTCAACGTGCTCTCGTTTATCGAGAAAAGGCTTTTTGCGGTCATTGATTGCTCGCGATAAAACGAATCCATCAAGAGCACCACTATATGCATAGAATTTGAAAGGAGAATGTGTCAATACTACCCGCCAATACTACCACCTATTGCCTCATTATACACGATCGTGTAATCGAATATTGTCCATTGTCCAACGTAGTGCGCAAGATTATGTAAATTGCAAGGTTAGCAAGTATTTAGAACTTTAAAAGGGAGAGAAAAACCGAGGTGAAGCACAGTCTTGAAGAATTGCTCGTCATGATCATACCAACATTTGTGGATCTGCAAGGAGTCGTTAACAAGATATTTATCTTCAAAGAAGCGGTGCTGAAACAAGGGACCGTTCTCACACATTACATTTTTACGAGTCCCATGTCATAGAAATTTTTGATAAGATCTTGCCGACAAATCTTGCGCTTCCTGGTTGAGTGCTTATCACCATGCGATGAGAGAACGGGATAGTTCCATATAGCGAAGCGAAACGCCTGATCATGGCGGCTATATTTAAAGATAATGCTATTCTTACTCGTCATATATGTACGTCAAAAGGATACGAGAAACGAACGTGATTGTGGAACTTGCTTCTGGATGATAAGCGAGAACGCATGTAATCGAGACTTTGGATCCAGTTTTACGAAGACATAGGATCTTTAATCTGGATGATTGTAATACTACACGATGTGGAAAACATGCAAAGAATTATGCTTTGCAAAATGTATTTAAAATATTTAATTGGTGGTTGCGATACCACGAAGAATTGTATTAACATTTTTTTAAATAAAATGTATGTTATCTCACATTAATATGTTTTTATTTCCGCTATCATAACCAGTAGACATTTAAGTAAATAAATAAATATATATGTATATATATGTACGTGTGTGTGTATACCGGGTGTCTCAGAGCACTCGTACCACCCTTTTAAAAGGTAGAGATGTGTTTGTACAAAAAAATGGTTCAGACAAAATTTGCAGGATTTCGGGAGATCTATCTGATGGTGACCTTGAATTTGACCTTGAGGTCGACCTTGGGCATAACTCAAGGTCAAAGTATCGTTTTACAAATGTAAACCCTTATTCATGACATCACAAATGAAAATAGCGGAAAATTTTACGTCCGAATACGTTATCAAGCCTAGATCAAAATTACCCTTAGAGGTCATGTGGAGGTCAAGTTACTTTTAGAGCACCCGTACCAACCTTCTAAAAGATATGAATGTGTTTGTACAAAAATTAGTTCAAACAATACTAGGTATTTACATAGCTATGATGCATCCATCTGCTGATGAATTTGAATTCTACCTTTAGATTCATTTGTAGTCGTGTACATCGATTTTTAAAGATTCCTAATTATCAAGATCTTGAACAGTCGATGCCACCTGTGTCAGCGTTACCCAAGATGTACCACGTGGAGGTCACAAGGTCGGACTTACACCTCGTCGGGGTGCTTTTTTAAGGTGGTTCCCCTTGCCGTCACCTTTGTTCGTACGCATGTGTTCAGTCTAGATTTTCGAAGTGTCCTCCACGTGCATGTATGCAGGCTGTTATTCTTCGTTGAAAATCATCCGTCACCCGACGAATTTCGACAGGATCTAGAGACTGAATGGCTTCTCGAATTCTGTTCTTCATGTCTTCTGAAGTCGTAGGTCGTTCGCGGTATACGAGGTCTTTTATTCTTCCCCACAAATAAAAATCCAAAATTGTAAGATCCGGTGATCGTGGTGGCCAGTTATGTGGACCATATTTACCTATCCATTGGCCGCGAAATATGCGGTTCAGTTGTTGACGAGCAATGACAGACGTGTGGGCTGGACATCCATCCTGTTGAAACCACATATTTAGACGTAGTTGAAGTGGAATATCTTCAAGTAAACGTGGGAGTTCGTTTTCGAGTAAATCGACTAAACTGAATTAAACTACACTAAACTAAACTAAACTGAACTGAACTGAACTCAACTAAACTGAACTGAACTAAACTTACTTGTTTGTTTTGCTTTTCTCCCTTTGCTTAAGAGTTTTATAAACTGTCGGTTTTTTTTTAGGTGCGTTTTATACCTAGGTAGGTAGGTACTTAGGTACAATATTCGGGGATTATTATTCATTTATAGGTAGATATGTCTTACTCAAGCGAAGAAGCTGCGTTAATGTTGTCGGTTTTGGGTAGGGCTGGAAGTTTTCGCGAAGCTGAAAGAATGTGGCGAAATGAATATCCCGATCGTACACCGCATTCGCGCAATGTTTTCAGTCGTTTGCAACGGCGGATAATTCAAAAAGGTATCGTCCAACCGAATTATAATAAAGGAATGCAAATTCATCGTCCGCTTCGTGCAGTACGGGCACCTGATATAATTGCTTCTGCTCTTGTAAATCCTACCGATTCTTTAAGAAGACGAGAAAGAGATAGTGGAATAAGTAGAAGCACTATCAGTAGAATTTTGCGAGAAAATTCATTTCATCCATATCGAATGTCACTTCACCAGGCCATGACATTGGACGATCATAGACAAAGACTGATATTCTGTAATTGGATTACTCAACAATTACCTACTTTCCATAGAAGTATCTTGTTTTCTGATGAGTGCACCTTCAAAAGTGACGGCGAAGTGAACACACATAATCTCCGTTATTGGGCGCAAGAGAATTCACATTGGTATCGAGAAATCGATCATCAACGTATCTGGAAAGTCAATGTTTGATGCGGAATTGTTGATACGCATATCGTCGGACCATTTTTCTTTGAAGAAAATCTAAACCGTTTTCTGTATGTCGATTTACTCGAAAACGAACTCCTACGTTTACTTGAAGATATTCCACTTCAACTACGTCTAAATATGTGGTTTCAACAGGATGGATGTCCAGCCCACACGTCTGTCATTGCTCGTCAACTGAACCGCATATTTCGCGGCCAATGGATAGGTAAATATGGTCCACATAACTGGCCACCACGATCACCGGATCTTACAATTTTGGATTTTTATTTGTGGGGAAGAATAAAAGACCTCGTATACCGCGAACGACCTACGACTTCAGAAGACATGAAGAACAGAATTCGAGAAGCCATTCAGTCTCTAGATCCTGTCGAAATTCGTCGGGTGACGGATGATTTTCAACGAAGAATAACAGCCTGCATACATGCACGTGGAGGACACTTCGAAAATCTAGACTGAACACATGCGTACGAACAAAGGTGACGGCAAGGGGAACCACCTTAAAAAAGCACCCCGACGAGGTGTAAGTCCGACCTTGTGACCTCCACGTGGTACATCTTGGGTAACGCTGACACAGGTGGCATCGACTGTTCAAGATCTTGATAATTAGGAATCTTTAAAAATCGATGTACACGACTACAAATGAATCTAAAGGTAGAATTCAAATTCATCAGCAGATGGATGCATCATAGCTATGTAAATACCTAGTATTGTTTGAACTAATTTTTGTACAAACACATTCATATCTTTTAGAAGGTTGGTACGGGTGCTCTAAAAGTAACTTGACCTCCACATGACCTCTAAGGGTAATTTTGATCTAGGCTTGATAACGTATTCGAACGTAAAATTTTCCGCTATTTTCATTTGTGATGTCATGAATAAGGGTTTACATTTGTAAAACGGTACTTTGACCTTGAGTTATGCCCAAGGTCGACCTCAAGGTCAAATTCAAGGTCACCATCAGATAGATCTCCCGAAATCCTGCAAATTTTGTCTGAACCATTTTTTTGTACAAACACATCCCTACCTTTTAAAAGGGTAGTACGAGTGCTCTGAGACACCCGGTATATATATATATATATATATATATATATATATATATATATATATTTATATTTATATTTATATTTATAGCAAATAGAATTGAAAATGAGCCAATAACGGTGTAATAGCTGTTTATAGCTATTAAATATCAATCTGATAGCTGTTTATAGCTGTTAAATATCAGTCTGATAGTTGTTAAATATCAGTCCGATAGTTGTTAAATATCAGTCTGATAGCTGTTAAGTATTAGTCCGATAGCTATTTAATAGATACGTTTAATTGCGCTTCAATGCGAAGTGCTACAAGTGACAAAAATGCTGAGGTGAAATCTTTCGAGCGCGACATCTTCTCGTATACTTTTAACATCAATAATTTTATTGAGTGAGTGGTATATAAACATGCACGTTCGTTGGCGGAGAAAGCGGCTAATTTTAGTGAGAATGCGCTGAACCTCCAGACAGTGAGCGGAACTGTCAAATAACTCGGGTTAAGAATTGAATTAGATATCAACGATAATAAATGAGCTGATAAAAGGAACGTAAATAGGATTTTATTAATAGGATTTACATATATAATTTTTCGCGTTTTGATTGAACGTGATTATCAAATATTGTTTCATTTCATATTTTCATTCTTTTCCAGACTTAGTCCATTGACGTCATCATTAGAATGAGCCGACTATTTGATGATTTAATAAAGAGGACGCGCCGATTGGAAGGAAATATAATTATATTATAATTATATTTCCCTCCAATCGGAAATATAATTATATTATAATTATATCATAATTACGCGCGCGACTGTACTGTCGCGCAGTGCAAATTTATATAAGATAATTATATAAGATATATTATATAAGATATATTATATAAGATATATTATATAAGATATATTATAAAATAAGAAAAAATAAAATTAATAAATAAGTAAAACATTTCGCGCGCGAGAAGAGGATAGCAACGCAAAGAAGATAATAAGCATGGTAAAGATAATAAGTATAGCGCGCGATACCGGCGGCGGACCGCGCTGGGAGGCGAACCACGCTCAAAGGCGGCGGCAGGGGTCGATAGACCGCGGCCGGCGGATCGCGCCAGGCCATTGACCCCGCGCCACGTCTTCACGCGAACGCAAGTTTCCGCACACCTTCACTACATAATTTCTGGCTACGTAATTTCTCGTATCCGGGACATCCTCGTCCCCCGCGATGTCATCCACTATGACGTCATTTTCCTCCTCTTCCCCTGTAATGTCATCCTCTCACCTAGTAATGTCACCTCCTGTGACGTCATCCCCCTCCTCCCCCTCTGTGATGTCATCCTCTCGCCCCCTTGCTCTTTACCCCCCCCCCTCTCAGAAGACTCGAGTTAGAACCCGCCTATCTTTACTACTTTCTTGAAATAAAATATTTTCGCGTTTTCTCAAATATTTATAAACGGTTCGACATTTCATTAAGTTACTTCTGATTTTACTATTTGCTAATATTTACTATTTCTCTTAATCATAACGCTACACTTCTGTTTGATTATTCTTATTTTCATTCTAATTCTATTTATTATTCACTAGTTATCAAATTGCTTTTTGATTTTCTATTCTAACCAGGATTTAATTAGATATAGAAAGTACGCCAAAGTATGCACAACTAATAATCATTACTTCCTGAATTACGCGTTTCTATACCGAACTAATTTTTATTCTTTCGTAGTATTTCAAAAAAGTATGCCATTCTATGCTTTTTTAAGCGGAATTACATTCTACATTCTGATAGTTAGGCACAGAAATAATAACGGCAAATTACGCATTTTTACTTGAAAAATGTAAAATGGCGTACTTAGATCTAGTTAGGCACAGAAAGTATGGCAAAATACGCGCAACTAATGATCATTACATCCTGAATTATGCCGTTTCTATGTCGAACTCTAAATTTTCATTTTTTTGTAATTATTCGGAGAAAGCCATTCGATGTCTTTCTACGCAGAATCACATTCTACAATCGAATATAATTGGACATAGAAATAACTATGCCTATCTACGTCAAGCTATTGCACGAAAAAAATTGTTTCTTGAGGTACATATTTCTATGCCAAACTATGTCAAAGTATAATACTTATCTTTTAATTTTTCCGTTTGTAACAAAGTAAGCCATTCTACGCAAAATTACTTTTACTCATCCGTGAGCATTATGCATCTTCACCCAGAGAGTCACGGCGGAAATACATAAACTCATAAATAAAAATCACCTGGGAAAGTATCTAAGGAGCACAGCATTTCACATGTGAAGTGAGCCCTCATAGGTGGGCTTTATATTAAACAATAAGATTGGAAACAAGACCGTTTATGTTAAATACATTACTTTAAATACGAAGCGCCACTACAGTCTGAATGTTAAGATGTTAAACTATTACATATATTCAAATAAATGAATTAATTTCAGAAATGATAATTGCGTGCCAATATGCTTGTCGTACTTTCAACGCAATCAATCTGAAATATTAAAAAATCCATGCTATGATGGAATTCTAATTCCATCATGACAGCAACGTAATAGCATCTTGAATTCATGCAAAATGAATTCAAGATATCACCATGTTACTTTAAACAGTGTGAATGTACCCGAAATTATACTTAGGGTATAGTTTCGTGTAGGAAGGCTAAATTTTTGAAGTAGAATTCTACGTCAAACTACTTCCATGATTCATTCACGTACTTAGGCGTAGTTTTTAGCGTAGTTAAGCATACTTTTGCGCATAATTAGGCGTATTTTCTGGCGTAGTTTGCCATAGTTTGGCGTGCAAAGGCATGAATCAGCTTACTTTGGCATAGGAGTAGAATTCTACGCCAAATTACTTCCGTGTTGCAAACCGCGTATTTAGGAATAGTTTTTAGCGTACTTTGGCATAAAAATGTTTCTGCCAGGCCAAGTATAATTGCTCGGTCAAATATATACATATGAATCGAATGTTATCTGGGAAAGGACATTTGAAAGATATTCCAAAAACGTCATAAAGGCTGCTGCATCATGAAGGCTCCATTTGGTTCTTCCAAATGTTCCAAACGCTATGCTTAGATTGGTCCATTACTGTTTCGAATGCTACTATTATTACGTAAACGCCAACCTATCGAGGTGAGGCAATTGGAGCAAAACAAGAGCAAAAATGATAACGACATAATCAGAGTTACTAAAAGCATTCCGAAGGAGTTCAAGTGGATCAGTTAGTGTTACAAATGCTCTGTATCGTTTGAAACGCTAACTAGATCGCAGCCTTAAAAATATTTGAGATTTTATAACGTCTTTTAGACGTCTCTAAGCTATTACATTTCTTGGAATGCAGATAGCTCTATTGAGATATATCACAGTTATACATCCACTAACACTCAGTGTGGATGCTTGGATCATCGAAACAGCAGTTTCCATACGATTACAGAGTTAAACATACATCAAGCATCGTTGAATGAGTACGAGATTGGATGTATAACCGCTTTAGAAAAATAAGGAAATTAATTCCCAAATGAGAGAGAAAGCGTTTTTTTTTTAATTATAATTTTGTCATGTGTATTTCGGAAGTTGCAAATCAATATTATTTTAGCAATAACAAATTTAATTAATTTTATATAAAGTCATTTATTTTAATGATTTTCTTTGAGAGTTAATCTTTAATTGGGTTATAACTTTCAGTTGACGGTCCGAAATCACACCAAAATTTGAGTATTTTTTTAAATATTTAACATCCAAATTTGAGCATTCCTTTTAAGCGTTTAACGCCCAAAATTGTGAGTATTTTTTCGTAAGGGAGTTCTTCAAGTACTGCTGATTCTTCGTAACTTTAAAGGAATTTAAGAGATTTAGACCCACAACGAGATTTAGTTTCACAACTCACGGTTAATTCTTAATCGAGATTCAACTTATTTATTGTTTTTCTTCAATACTAAAATTGGAAAGAGATGAGAAACAAGTTAAATCCCGATTAAGAGTTAACTGTGAGTTGTAAAATTGGACTTTAGAGAACTGGTGTTATCAACTCCAATTAACTCTCCCTCTTAATTGACCGATTATTATTGGAGCTGACCAATCACATTTGCTGAATTGACAGTTGATACTTAGGTTCCAGTTTCTGTTTAGGAATGTGTTTCAAGACCGACAAATAATCATTGCTTGAACTGAAAATTGTAAGATTCAAGCAAAAATGTTATATTAAACATTTGATTATGTATTATAGTATAAGGGACTACCCTCCAATGACTTGACTCTCCTTAACCTTGATATATGTTGCTAAAATCATAACTCCAAGTGACCTTAGACAAATTTTAACCGTCGCTTGTTGTTCCTTAAAAAGTTAATAACAAAAAAATTTCATTAATAAAATCTAATATTAATTATGCAATATAGGGGACTACCCTCCAATGACCTTAATCTTGACATACGTTGTCAAAGTCATGATCCTGAGTGATCTTGGAAATTTTAGTCGTTTGTTCTTTGAAAAGTTAATATAATAAAAAAGTAAACATTATAAAAAAAGTTCTTCAATAAAATCTAACTTTTAGACACGACTGTGCTCCGAAACAAATTCCCTGCTTTAACAGTGCAAAATATTTTCTTATATAATTTCTTATACAGGATGGCATGAATATACGGCCCCACTCGTCCCGAGCAGGTAGTGTAGACTAAATTGAGTAGAAAAGTCCTGTACCATTTTGCAATGCTCGCAATAATTAACGAGATATTAACGTTTAAAGATAGCCGAATACGCGCGTCCGACTTACTATTGTCGAAAGTACGGCTCACCGCGCGGGCCGCGAAGAGTGGGAATGGCCTAGCAGGCGCGCCGCGCCGTTTGAGCTTAGATGCTTGCGACGGTAAGTCCCGCTCCTCGCGGCCCGCGCGCTCGATGGGCCGTACTTTCGGCAATAATAGGTCGGGAGGACGTGCATATTCGGCTATCTTTAAACATTAATATCTCGTTAATTATTACGAGCATTACAAAATGGTAGAGGACTTTTCTACTTAGTTTAGTCTACTCTACCTGCTCGGAACGAGTGGGGCCGTATATTCATGACACCCTGTATAATTTATTATATAATGTTTCTTCATTGATTTCGACAATAATTCCCTCTCCTTCCAATTTAATTTTGGTTGTTTATTAACTATTGATTCATGAGCTGAGAAGCCAGATTGTTGTAATTGAATATTTATGAAAGTAGAAAATTTTTAAATAAGTATACAAGTTTTCTGTTTCAAAGATACAAATATTTTACTTCAAAAAAACAAATTTTCTGTTTTACAAACAATTGACATTGTACTTCATTTATATAGTTTTACCAAGTTATTAAATTACATGAATTACCTCTCTACAAAAGTTAGTCCAATCAACTGCTATGTGTGATGATATACTCGATTCTTGTTCTAGGAATGTCCGCTTTACAAACAAATTCTTTGTTTTAAAACTACATTTTCTTAATGAACTTTTTTTGTTAACAACTTTTTAAGAAACAACGAACGACGGCTAAAATTTGTTCAAGTACTCAGAGGTATAACCTTGACAACATATGTCAAGATCAAGGTCATTAAAGGGTAGTAGTCCCTTATACTACATAATTACCAACAATTATTTTGACTAAATATGCCTTCTTCGTTTATTTGTTTTTTATAATTTTGTTGTTATATAAAAAAAGAATCATCGAAAATGATACATGGATGATAAACAGATATAAACTACAAGAAATACTTAAGATAATAAGTTTAGTAACATGAACTTACATAATTTTCCACTTAAGCGTTATAGTTATTAAACTTCATTGAAAGAAATAATTACAAAATGCTTAAATATAGTTTCATAATTACTTACGCTACTGAATACATGCAGTCTCATTTGTTTATATTATTCAACTATTTATAAGATTCTTCTCATTTAAAATTTGATGTATTCATATTGGACTAACAGTCGCTTCATATTGTTTATCCTTTTGAAACATGACATTCTCTTCAAGTTATTAGTTATTGCGAAGAATATTATTTTGACCTCGGTACTTTAAGAATACCTGCTAGTCTGAAGACACTCGTCTGGCAAGAGAGAGATACCGATTTGATTCCCATCAAATATTTTTCGTAATAAATTATTCATAAATTAGTTTTTAGATTTCATCAACATATAACAATTAATATTCTTGTTAAAAAATGCTTATTAGCATGAAAAAATTATTAAATTGCTTGTACAATTTAATAAGTAATATTACGAGGATAAGTCAATAAATTTTTAGAAAAACATAGTAAGACACATTTTTTTTTTATCGATTCATTTATATTTCTCAACATAATCTCCTTTCAGCTCGATACACTTAATCCAACGATTCTCCAACTTTTTCAAGCCGTCCGAATAATATGATTTATCCAACCCTTCAAAATAAGCCTCTATTTCGGCGATGAGCTCTCTGGTAGTGAATCTCTTTCCTCCGAATCATTTCTTCAAGTTTGGAAATAGAAAATAGTCGCAGGGGGCGAATATGCTGGATGGGGAAGCAATTCGTAGCGGAATTCGTTGAATTTGGCCATCGGTGCCGGGCACGTATGAACTCGTGCATTGTCTTGATGGAAGAGAATTTTCTTCTTCGTCAAATGGGGATGTTTTTTCTTTAAAATGTTGTTGAAACGGTCTAATAAGGCTGTGTAGTAATCGCCATTGATCGTTTGCTTCGAAGGTAATAATCGATATGAATTATACCGCGTGCATCCTAAAAAACTGTAGGACCTTTCCGACCGACTTCACGGTCTTCTTCGGAGTTGATTCACTCGGTGAAGTTTTGATTTTTCCATTGTTTTAACTGTGTCTCGGATGCGAAGTAATGGATCCATGTTTCGTCCACAGTAATGAATCGACACAGAAATTCATCTGGATTACGTTGAAACGTCTCTAAACATTGTTTTGAAATCGTCACTTATGGTCCACAGTGAGCAAACGTGATCCAGCTTGCCGATAGCTTTTTCATACCCAATTGTTCGTGCAAAATTGAAATCACTGTGCTATGTGATATGCCTGTGGCCTCAACAAACTCGCGCACTTTCATTCGTCGATCAATCAAAACAATATCGTGGACTTTATCGATGATTTCTGGCGTAGAAGCCTCAATTGGACGTCCCGAACGAGATGCATCACATGTGGATGTACGACCACATTTAAATTCATTCACCCAATTGTATACAGACGCAAACGCTGCGGTGCAGATGTCCTATGAACATTATCCAACTCGGCTTTGATTTCTTTCGTGTTAAACCTTTCATATGTAGATGTTTGATCACTGCACGAAACTCATTTTTTTCCATTTTGTAAAAAATACAAAGGTTATTCGCTTTAATCATATACAGAAATGAAACCACGCGAATTCCGCTCAAAATTTGACAGTAATCAGCTGAAAGATGCTACTTGTTAAAAAGTAATGTGACATGACACTGCGAGTGTCCTCTGACAGATTTTCTAAGAACTTATTGACTTGCCCTCGTACCATTCTGGTTCTGCTCATAAAGGCGTTTTATATCCAGAAAACTATTTCGGCACATAATATGCAGATTGTATATAAATCCACACAAGAAATATGTATTAAGTACTAAAATCCGCTTCGCGATCAAATATAGGATTCTTATTTAAAATATGATTTATATACTTATATTTACACGTTAAATAAATCAAATACGGAATCAAATTTCATAAAAAAAACTGGATTGGAACGAGTATTAAAATAATATTTCTTTCATTGTTTTAAGAAACCGATGTCACCTGTCATGTTCCCCAATTCGCTAAACATTTGATCAAGATGCTGGAATAAAAAAGCAAATATGAAATGTATGCAAGATATTATCGAAATTTTTAAAAACCTGCACTGTCGTTCATAAATTCGGAAATACTTGTAATTTTCTTATATTTTACAAAAACTTAAATATCACGGTGAAAGAAATCGTAGAAAAGTTTTAAAAATGTATTTAAAAAAGGAAGAATAGAGCTTCAAATTGCTGTTTTGTCTCTATATTTTGTTCCTAAATTACATAAAATTGAAAATTTATTTTTTTTCAATATTTTTGTTTTCAATACTTTTTGAAGCGCTCTACTTAGATGGAACATCATCGAATGATAAAAATTTGACAAAATTTAACAGGCAAGCACTTTAAAGTAGACTTTCTAAATTTTTAAACTCAAAAAGCTTTTTGAAAAAAATTGCTACAATGCTTTATCGCAAAGATATTGAATTTTTTATTATGTAAAGTTTTATTACGTAAAAACTTAATTTTTTTTTTAATGTACCTAATTCACATAATTTTTTTCAAAAATTTTCAAAAATATTTTTCAATTATCAACATATTTTATAAAATTCAGTCGAAATTTTATAAACTAAAAATTCGATATCTTTGTAAAAAGTAATTGTAGCAATATTTTTCACAAAGCATTTTAAAAATTTAGAATGTCTACTTTGAAATGCTTGTCTATTAAATTTTATCCAATGATGTTTCATCCAAATATAATGTTTTAAAGAATAACAAAAATATTCGATTTTATATAAATTTTCAATTTTATATAATTTAGGAAGATAATATCATATAACAAATTCGGTTAGACGCACTAGTGCATATTAAAACCGTTATACACTGATTCAATCTATGTAAAAGTAAATATTTTGTAAAATTAATATAATAAAAATAGGGTCAAGCAAGATAGCGCTAAGTTATTATAAAACAAAACAGTTTATTTCTACATACGTTTCGACACTAATTGGATCATTTTTAATGTTAAAATTGATATATTGTAATATAAAAATCAAATAATCATTCGAATAACGATCTTAAAGCAATACTTAACCTAATCTAAAAACTAATGTAAAAGATTAAACGTGATTGGTGTATATACATCAATCATTGTAGAAGGTTATGCAAATTTATTAATATGAAAATGTGGAAACGACAAAGCACTTATTACTCAATATGAAACCGATAATGTAGATACATAATAAATGACTTTAAATACGAAACGCCACAACGGTCTGAATGTTAAGATGTGGAACTATTATGTATATTCATTTAAATGAATTAATTTCAGAAATTATAATATGATTGTAGAACTATCAACGCAATCAATCTGAAATATTAATAATCCCCCTAAATTTCCCAAATTTAATCTTAAAAAACTGCAATAATTAATATTTTATTTATTACAAAACAGTATATTAAATTAAGTTTATTACAGTTTTTTAAAATTAAATTTGGGAAATTTGGGGGGGATTATTAATATTTTAGACTGATTGCGTTGAAAGTCCAACAACTATATCAACTCGCAATTATTATATAATTTCTGAAATTAATTCATTTAAATGAATATATAATAACTCAACATCTTAACATTCAGACCGTAGTGACTTTGTATTTAAAGTAATATATCTAACATAAACGGTCTTATTTCCAATCTTATTATTGTACATAATAAATGTTTGGAGGTCGTCAACGGTTCTTGTATAGTGTTTCTTAACAAGCACAGTCGCAAAAGCTTGTAATTACAGAGAATTGAACAACCAATGACCAACGTAATGTTTAGTCTAGAATTACAATTATAATATATCATAAAAATAATAATTTAAAATAAAAAAAACTATAAATGTGTGTCATGTAATATAATAAATTCTCAAATAATAAAATCAATATTCAAGTTATGGAGAAACAGTTATCAAATTAATTTTCAAATTGTAAATCTACTGCTATATAGTTATAAAATTAAAATTGATTATGGAGCGACAGTTATAAATTCAAATTCAAATCTGTAAGTCAGATATATGTATATGTTACACAATTAGAATCAAATCCACAAATTAACATATTCGCAAAGACGGTTAAAAATACAATCTAAAGTCAGAATATAAAATAAAATAAAAAAATACTTGATAGTTGATAGTGAAATATTTCAGAGTAACATTGAATCAAATGAAAAATTGAAATGTTCTGATAAGAAGAACTCAAATCTCTCGGAAAAACAAATTATTTTTGATACTGTAACAGTTTAAGGCAAGCGAGTGAATCTGTAAGGGAAGAATGAAAAGAGGGAATATCTAAAGAGGTATTAGGAAGGGGATAGCGACTGGAGTATAGGTAGATACATGTCGGATAAGGATTCTACATCAGTTTTCTTATTTAAACCTTGTGCCTGTCTTTTTATATGCATCTCTGATATTAACCTTTTATTGTAGGAAGATTTTGTATCTAATATTTTAACTTCTTCCCAATCGAAATTATGAGTAAATTTGATCCGGTGATCTGAAATAACCGAAGGAGAACCCGTTTTTTTATTGATATCTCATGCATTGAGAAGAATGCTCACTCTTCTGTACTCTTATATATAGGCGTCTTTTCGTTTGGCTGACATAACTCGCATCACAATCCAGACATGAGATCTTATAAACAACATCTTGATATGTTAAAGAATTTAAGCAATCCTTGCCTACTTTAATAAATTTATTCAAAGTGTTGGAAACAGTAGAGGCTGTTTTTAAATTAATTTGACATTACTGGTAAAAAACTTTCTGAAACTGATCTTATATAAGGTACTGTAAAAAATATTTATTCTTAATTTTATTAGTGGTAGGATTATAAATTGTGAAAATGAAATTTCAATACTGTTGTAATTGCTGCAAAAATAAACGCAAGTGAATAGTCATTGTCAAACAGGATTTCAATAGTCTATTAAATTTTTTTTATGATAACGAGGATGGGACAAAAACTATTTTATCGACCATTTCAAACACTATTCCTCTTTTATGACTAATAGGATGGTGAGAATGAAAATTTAGAAATCTTTCCAAAATGATGGTTTATAATATTGACCGAATGTAATTTTGTTATTATCTAAAATTAGAAAGACATCCAAAAAACTAATTAATTAAAACTAATGAATTATCATTACCAACCTCCATAGTAAACCTCCCTAGTAAACTGTCGTGCATATAATGAATTAAAAACTGATAAAATTTCATCTAAACATTCATGGAGCAGCAAAAAGTATGTTGTCAATATATCTATAGTACATTGGTAATCGTATAGCAGTAGATTTACAATTTGAAAATTAATTTGATAACTGTTTCTCCATAACTTGAATATTGATTTTATTATTTGACAATTTATTATATTACATGACACACATTTATAGTTTTTTTTATTTTAAATTATTATTTTTATGATATATTATAATTGTAATTCTAGACTAAACATTACGTTGGTCATTGGTTGTTCAATTCTCTGTAATTACAAGCTTTTGCGACTGTGCTTGTTAAGAAACACTCTACAAGAATCGTTGACGACCTCCAAACATTTATATCTAAACATTTATGTATTTACATTATCGGTTTCATATTGAATAATACTGCTTCGACGTTTCCACATTTTCATATTAATAAATTTGCATAACCTTCTAAAATGATTGATGTATAATACATACACCATGTTTAATCTTTTATATTAGTTTTTAGATTAGGTTACATATATTGCTTTAAGATTATTATTCGAATGATTATTTGATTTTTATATCATATCAATTGTAACATTAAAAATGACCCAATTAGGGTCGAAACGCGTAGAAATAAACTATTTTGTTTTATGATTCAGCACTAAGATCTTGCTTGACTCGTAGCCCTTTTTTCATTATATTAATTTTATAAATTATTTGAGCCTTTGTTTTTATATTATTTGTAAATATTTTGAATTATAAGATACAGATTTTACAGACAGCACGAAAATGTATTGAGGATTTTATAGTATAATCCATTTTTGTGTTCATATTAAACACACATTTTTACATCAATTTGTATACAATAACTTTAATGTGCACCAGTTCGCACTGAATGCATCCAGTCGAATTCGCTAATAGAAACAAAATTCGAATGTCAATTTGAAGCTCTATTTTTCCTTTTTAAAATGCATCTTTAAAAACTTCTCTACAATTTCTTTTCGCCAAATTACTTAAGTTCTCGTGAAATGTGGAACAATGCAAGCGTTTTCGAATTTATAAATGGCAGTATAACTAGTAGCACTTACGTCTGATGGTTCTTCGTTATCTTGTGTTTCCGATAATTTAGTTCTAGATGCTATATTTTCATCATCGTCAATGTCTTCATCGTCATTTTCAAAGTCTCCCGCATTGTTATCTTCATCATCATCAGTATCATCCGGCTCTTCGATATCGTCATCGTCATCGTCATCCTCATCGTCATCATCATCGGCATCATCATCGACATTGTCTGACTGCATATTATCGATATCCATTTCATCGTAATCTACGGGTTCCTCTTTGATTTGTGTAAGCATCGTTTCCTCGATAGCGTCTGTCTCGATTAGACATGATGGAGGAGCTTCTGATGCTAAAAGTATTTGAAGGGACTGCGACGTCTACAGGAAAATAAAAGTATTATTAGCTTTTTAAAAAATGGTATGATACATCAATCGTATAAAATGTATAGTTTCAGAGTTTATAATCTTTTAAACATTTCAAGTTTATAATATTTCAAAACTTTAGAACGTAATAGATAAATCTTTTGCATAAAGGTAGAATGAGAAAAAAGTAAACAATTTTTGTCTCTTGCAATTTTCCTGTAAAATTGATAATATTTGAGTAAAAAATTATTAAAGATCAATTTTCGACAATTTTTAGCAATTAATATCTTATTAACTATTGCTAGAATCGTAAAATGGTAGAGGACTTTTCTTCTCAGTCTAGTCCATTCTGCCCCTATGCACAAAAGATCTATCATTACCAAAAGATTTATCATTACCAAACACTCTGTATAATATAAGATAGGGATAGTATCGGATATCCCAAAGATATCCAATATCCGACACTACTCGGCACTTTTTTACTATTCGGCCAGATAGTCAGATATCATTAGTATCCCGTAATATATCCCATTGAGATTTTATATACGTATATATAAAATTTTAAATTTCAAATTTTCAATTTATATACAGTACTCCATAGGTTTGAGAATATCCTACGACGTTTTACAGATTTGTAAATAATTATTCAATTAAAAAAAAAACGAAATAACAGAATATAAAAGTACATACATATGTACGTTATCTATAACATACGTATATACTTTTATATTCCGTCTTTTTTCAATTAAAGATTTAATAACATGCTTAAAAAATGCAATTTTAATTAAAATGATTCATACGAAATCTGATTTTCCTTACAGAAAAATACACCAAACTAGACATTGGCGGTCCGAAATAACACTCAAATTAAGTGTTAATCTTTAAAATGAAAGTTTATTTGAAAGTTAATGCTCAATTTAAATGTCATTTCAAACCGCTAACAACTAATTCGATATATGTTTTCGTAAGGGCGGAGCCATTTTACAATTTTTACGGAGTCTGAAATCAACTTGCGACTCAAATAGTTTACCACTTTTATAGAAATCGTTAAACTACAATTAAATGACCTGTATGTACAATGAATACAAATGCGACGTTGCAAAATAAGTGACAATATACATATAAAATAGACATAAATAATAGACCAAAGCGCGAAATTCAATCTTGAGCGCTTCGGTGCTGTGAAATGATTGTCAAATATATTTTCATGTATAAGCTTATATGTTCTAGATAAATGTTTATCATCAGTTAGATGACTTAGTCAGATTCAGAGACTTAGAAGTATTTAAACCAAAAATATAGATCTCTGTCATGTAATGGCTTTCCTGTAAAACATAGGGTATTAATTCCCAAATTTATGGACAGTACATATATATGTATATAAAATTTGATCAAAGTAATATACTCAAACTGAAAATTCACGTCATATCAGCAGCAGGACTTATAGATGTTTTATTGAATTATGTTCCTGATAGTATTAATGGCAATAATAACAATAAAAATCTTATTTTAGACTATACATGTGAGAACACAATCAAGAAAGCAGAAATTAAATAACGGTCAAAACTGAATCTTTAATAATTCAATGTGAATTATATACGTACTATATACAGAGTGATTTTAACATATAATATTTCGTCATTCATCATGAGCAGGTAGAGTGAATCGAACTGAATCGAAAAGTCATTTACCATTTTGCAATTTACGCAATAGTTAACGAGATATTAATTACTAAAAATTGCCAAATATTGGTCTTGAATAATTTTTTACTCGAATACTATCAATTTTATAGAAAAAGAATTTTTTATTAACGTTTTAGTACTGCATTTTCTTATTTTTACCAACATGAGAAAATATGATATTAAAAAATTCTGAAAAAATTCTCAGAATTTTATGAGAAGAAAATAAATGATTTTTGTCTCTTGCAGCTTTTCTATAAAGTTGATAGTATTTGAACAAAAAATTATTATTTCAAGACCAATATTTGGCGATTTTTAGTAATATCTTGTTAATTATTGCGAAAATTGCAAAATGGTAGAGGACTTTTTGACTCAGTTCGATTCATTCTACCTGCTCATAATAGGTGACGAAATTGTTAAAATCCCTGTATACACATATATACGTACACGCATATATACAATACCATATTTGTCATTTGAACTGCGCGCCGAATTGATTTTCCGGACTTATAAACGCATTTAAACTATTGTAATTATCGCAAATTAAATTAAATTGACAAGCAATTTTTAATAATTCAATACTCAATCAAGCATCATATCAAAAAGATGTTAATATGCTGAATAACTAAATAAATTTATTGCGAAAAATATTGGCTCGACCGGGAATTGAACCTGGATCTCTTGTATTCTGAAGCCCCAGTAGTTTAAAAACTTAGGACGCTCGTACGGAATTTACTATTACTATAGTTTAATTGCATTTATAAGTTCAGGAAACTAATTCGGCGCCCAGTCGAATGACTACAAATATGGTATTTATGCGCGTATGTATATAATTCACAATAAATTATTTAATCATTAAAAATCCAGCTTCGACCATTACAAGCATTTAATTTCTAGTATTGATGAAAAGATATTGTTGTGAATGTGTCAATAGTTGCTTCTTGTGCTCATGTAGCTTCTATCATTTATTATCTTTCTTGCATAAGATATTTGGCAAAAATTCCAAAACTAGCCGAAAATTTAAATAGACTTTTTAAGAAAGATGAAATTATTATTACAATTAAATAAAATAGCGATGACGATTAAAATGTAATGTTTATGTATGAATATATAAAACATGTATAAATGTATGCGTGCGTGCGTGTATAAATATATGTAAAATATATACATATCTATGTGTAAATGTTAATAAAGATGAATGTAAAATTAATATACGTATAATGTTATAACATGGATTAACCAAATAAATAACCTATAAATACTAATTACACTAATTTTTATTCCTTTAATTATAAAATATTAAATAATTTTTAAAATTATATGTTAAAAATGTCAACCACCGACGAAATACTATTATAGACCATCGGCTCTGAGCAAATTTTCATGACTATCAATGAGGCTCTAGGAGACAATTAAAGAACGATGATATTACCGGCAAGTAATAAAAATTTATTTAATTTAATTTAATAAATTATTAACATAAATATTTCGATAATTTATTATTAAATTTGTGATTTTTTTATTATAATATATAAATGTTGTATAAATAAATACGTATACTTTTAATGCTATATTTTATATATTGCAAAAAGTTACAATTTTTTTCTCTGCAGTTATTGTCTCTATTGATAATTAAACTCGGATGATAACATTAAAATCACAGTTTTATAAATAAAAATCGAGTATTATTAAGTTTAAACATATATACATATCTACGAAAATAATAAATCATGAAATTAATATTATCAATGCCTTATTCTTAATCATTTAAATTTTAGCAGTCACGCGAACTTTCATGAGCGCCGACCGTCTTTAATAGTATCTCGTCGGTGTGTCAACGTAAGTGTTTGATCAACAAATTTTCATAATAGTACTCAAAGAATATCACAGTTAACATTATGTTATTTAATGCTAATTGCAATATTTTATTTTTTTCAACTATAAAATACCAATTTTAAAAATTTGAAAAAAATATATGTTAAAGATATCAATTAAATAATAAATGAAAACACGAGCAATTAACAATCTAAATTCACAGTAATTAGAGCGATTATATCAATATATATTTCTCAGTACTATTATACATATTATATATATAACAAATACCAAACGACTTAATTCAAGCCATCTTCAGCAGTCTAGTATAATAATCTCTTATATAAATAATTCCAAACATCTTGGTAGTTTCATATAATACAACTTCCTTAATACAATTCAAGTAATCGCAAATCAAAGTAATCGAGTACAGCAAGAGAGTCTCCCAAATCTGAAGTATGTAACCGTCATTTAGCTGTTAGACTAAGTGCGAGCTATTACACTCCATAACTGCACAATGAAATACGTGAATATGTCGCTAAAGATGTTTGGCGTTGTGATATTCTTTTTGCCAACCGTGATTTAATTTATAGTATTTAATTGTGCAGTTATGGAGTGCAGTAGCTCGCACTTAGTCTAACAGCTAAATGACGGTTATGTATTTCAAATTTGGTAATCTGGGAGACTCCCTTGCTACACTCGATTACTTTGATTTGCGATTACTTGAATTGTATTAAGAAAGTTGTATTATACGAGACTCAAGATGTTTGGAATTATTCATTAAGAGATTTTATTATACTAAACTACTGAAGATGGCTTGAATTAAGCCGAAACGTTCGGTATTTGTTATATATTAGATGTACAACTTTGCTTCCGCCGTTTTTTTTCCGAAATTCGAGGCTTTATTGTAAAAAACTGATTACACATTTATGATTCAAAGTATTGTCCATCGCTGGCCACTACTTTCTCCCATCTTTCGGGCAGCGTACGAAAAAATTGGTCATCTTTTGAGGCGAATCCACGAATCGATCCAATTTTTTACTTCTTCATAAGATTGGAAGTGCTGATCAGCCAGGCCGTGTGCCATTGATCGAAACAAGTGATAGTCAGAGGGAACAATGTCTGCAGAATACGGCGGGTGGGGTAGGACTTCCCATTTCAACGTTTCCAAGTATATCTTGACCACTTTCGCAACATGGGGTCGAGCATTGTGCATGCTGCAAAATTACTTTATCGTGTCTCTCTTTGTATTGCGGCCGTTTGTCTTTCAATGCTCGGCTCAAACGCATCAATTGCGTTCGATACTGATCGCCTGTGTTTCAGTTTTAACAGCTCATAATATACTACACCGAGCTGGTCCCACTAAATACAGAGCATGACCTTGGAGCCGTGAATATTCGGTTTGGCCGTCGACGTGGAAGCATGGCCGGAAACTCTCCATGATTTTTTGCGCTTAGGGTTATCGTAATGAACCCATTTTTCGTCCCCAGTCACAATGCGATACAGAAATCCCTTCCGTCTTTGCCTTTCAAGCAGCTGTTCAGAAGCAAACAAACGCCATTCAACATCTCTCGGCTTCAACGGCACCCAATTTCCTTGCTTCTGAATCATTTCCACTTGATTTTGAGGCGTTTTGAAATGGCTTGTTGAGTCACTCCCAATAATCGTACCAATTCTTCTTGATTTTGACACGAGTCTTGATCAAGTAATGCCTCCAATTCTGCATCTTCGAAAACCTTCTCTCTTCCACCGCTATGCCGGTCTTCGACGTCAAAATCACCGTTCTTGAAGCGTTGAAATCACTCACGACACATTCTTTCACTAATAGCGGCCTCATCATAAGTATTTGAGAGCATTCGATGATTTCCAATGCTTGCGGCTCAGATTTCTTCATATTGAAGCAGAAAATTAAAATCTCCCGCAAATGACGAGAATTTGGCTCGTAAACTGACATTTTCAATCGAGAATAACTTTATGATGCAGACACAAATCGACTAATGTTTCTATGTAGTTATGTTGACAGATGCCCAAGTTTATTGTATGACGTCTATGATCTATTTATTTCGACCACCACTTATCGCTAAAGCCATCTATAGAAAAACGGCGGAAGCAAAGTTGTACACCTAATATATGTAATACTGAGAAATATATGTTGATATAATCGCTACAAATACTGCAAATTTAGGCTCTTAATTGCCCGTTTTCATTTATTATTTAATTTTTATCTCAAGAGTCTAACTTTAATTATTCTTTGTTAAAGATATATCAACAAACGTTCTTCTATCAAAAAATTAAGTGTACTCAAAAAATATCACTATGAATTTCATGTTAAAGTATTTTAATTTTTTTTTTTTTTAGTCTTAAACTCCGCCAGCTCTTTTTTTTCCTAAGTTAGTCTCTAACTTCTTTGAAACATACATTTTTTTCAAAATTTTTAGATACATATATTCGAAGATATATTTTAATTAAAATTCAGCAATTATGTAATATCTCTCATATACACGTATATTAAAAATTAATACTGCGTCTAAAAAAGTTTTTTGATATATCTTTCATTTAAAAAGTTTCAAATTTTTAAGAATCTAAGACACTTTTGCCCCCCTCCCCCCTCCCGTATTCGGCTATGAGTCTTTATTATTAATTATTAAATTAATTAGCAATTATTAATTTAATTAACAAAAGATATAGCAGGATAAGGAGGAAATTTTAGGCCTCGCATGTAATCCATTTCCAAAATACGAAGGGTGAAAGAATATTTTGTACGAATATTTATTCCAAAAGAGTCACACCATTTCGAGATATCGAAAAAAATGTGTTTTTCATCAATATTTTTTTTCTCCACTAAATTTAAACAGATCTTTGCAAAAAAATCATGGATGTAAAGAGTATTAAAAAGAGTATCAAATAGAGTAATTTTTTTAAATTCTTAGCTCAAAATTCTGTTTTTAAAAAATTCAAGAATCATTAATAATCACATTTTTTATATAATCTGAATATTTGACCACTTTTAAAATAATTCAATAGCTAAATCTTATCATAAATCATATTTCAGATTTTTTTCTGATTTTTATTAGGTGTTGGAATTAATTCGTAGCGTTTTACAAGTGATGGGAAGTACTTTCATTAATGTATTTTTTAATGCTCATGTGAAATAAATAACATTCTTTCATTAAAAAACGCTACGAATTAATTCCAACACCTAATACATTTGGTGGAACATATTGAAAAAAAATTTTAACTATTTTTTCACCATTTTCCGATCTAAAATGTATCAATTAACATATTTTAAATTGTTCTTAAATATAATTGTACTTACCTTCGATCCCGCTTCTGCAGACAATAATTTAAAACTTTAAAAAAGTTTGCATAAGTCAAACAATAAGAGTTCCATTTTTTTTCCTTCAGAAAAATTAATTTAACTGATTTCAGCATTTATTCCATCTTTTTTTTAAAGCAATTTCTAATTTTATTAAGCACATAATCATGATAAACTGATCTTACTCTAATAACGTCAAAAGACTTCAGGTTTTTGATTTACAAGATTATTTAATCTAAAATTTGTTTTATATTTATAAGTTTCTATTAACTCACTTTTCAAAATTATACTTATACAAATAAAAATACCATTTGTAAGAAATCAAAGAAGTAATTAATGGATGATATACAGAATTTATAATCATTATTTCATACGAAATAATATACACTTTTAAAAAGTAACACTTTTGAAACAATTATTTTATAGTATGAAATACTCGACTGTGACTAGTCAATTCTCACATTCCAACTAAACTCGAACCCTCGATAGAAACTTAATCATAAATGAAGACAGTTATAGATATATTTAACAATTGTCTCAAAAGTGTTACTTTTTAAAAGTGTACATTATTTCACATAAAATAATGATTAAAAATAAATAAATTCTGTATATCATGCATTTTTGAATCTAATTATTTCTTTGATTCCTTAAAAATGAAATTTTTATTTATATAATTTTAGAAAGTGAGTTAATAGAAAATTTATAATATAAACATTATAAACAATAAGAATTTTATTGAACTGTACAAAACTTTTGAAACTTAACAAATAGAAAATGGCTATAACAATCAAAACTGGATCTTCTAATGCTTAAATAAATAATTCAATGTGAATTGTATATAGTAGATATATACATGCATATATAAGATAACTCAGGCAAATACGCCGCACTGAGATTTACGCCACAGAAGTCAGAAAAAATAGAAAGAGTGGGGACAACTACTCTGTTATGTGCCTGTATATTATATTAGTATTGTGTTATGATTTCAGCTTCTTATTGTTAATATTAATGAATTTATTGTGAGTTGAATCGATTTGTATTGTAATAAATAACGCCATCATAAATTATAATCTACGTAAAATGATTAATGTAGGGCCTGTAAAAGACTTAATGGTTATTTCGTTACTACATACGTGTAACAAGTGGAATAGTAAAGCATGTTGTGTAGCAAAATACAAGTGCTTTCGTATTCTTTGTTTAGTCTGTTGTCTTGTATATCCCACCTGTTTGGTATTTTTAGCGAGCGGGATTTATGTATTTTGTATGCTCAAAGCATACAAAGTGCGCAGATTGAATTCAATGTATTAAATGCAATAAACGCATTATATAAAATATGTATCTCATGTCATAACACTTATAATATATGTAGGAAGATTATAATTATATTTATTACTTCATATATATTTACCATTCTTATTCCTTAATAATACTTTATAAACACATTTTATAAGTTATTGTGTCATTATACATCTTATTTATATATGCATTATTTGTAAATTTTTCATAAGTCGTATATATCCCTCCCCTATGAATATCCCATCTCTATAGGATATATAACAAAAATGCAAGTGTTTCAAAAAATTTATTTTTTAATATGAAAAATAAATATTTCGGATTTCTAATATTTTTTTCATAGTAGTAGACAGTACAAAATTTTTACTGATATAGTTCATTTACTATAAACATAGTAAGTAAATACATTTACTATAAACATAGTAAATAAATATATTTACTATAAACATAGTAAATAAATAATACTTAATAAATTAAGTTTTTAATAGATCCGGCGTATATACGAGTTATCCTACCAAATTTGTAGTCATTTAAACTGCGCGCCGAAATTTTATCAAATTTAAAAACGCAGCTAAACTACTAAAATTATATCACAATTAAATTTTGCTCAATAAGCATCTATTAAAGAGATCTTAATATACTAGAAATCTGTTACAAATAAATTTATTTATTGTGAAAAATATTTCGGCCAGAAGTCGAACCTGAATCTCTAAATAACCTTTAAACCACCGAAGCCTTAGTAATTTTAATAAATATATAACGAATTTTGGTTAAATAGCCATGTAAGTCAAAAACCTGAAGCTTGATGTCATATTAGGGTAAGATAAGTTTATCATGTTTATGTGCTTAACAAAGTTAGAAATTGGTTTTTAAAAAATGGAATAAATGCTGAAATCATTTAAATTAATTTTTCTGAAGAAGAAAAAATGACAAAAAAATGATTTTTAATTTTTTTCCGACATGTTTCACCAAATTTAAAAATCTGAAAAAATATGATACAATTTATAATAACAGATTTAGATGCTGAATTATTTTAGAAGTGGTCAAGTGGTTCAAATCATATAAAAATGCAATTTAAAAAATTCTCGATTTTTTAAAAACAAAATTTTGATCATGAATGACAAAATTTCTTATTCTAATCTGTCTAATACTCTTTATGTTCATGATTTTTTTATTCCGTTAGATTTAAGAAAGATCCGTTAGATTTAACGAAAAAAAAATTAATGAAAAATGACATTTTTTTCGATATCTCAAAATGGTGTACTCTTTTGGTTTAAAACTTCATACAAAATATTCTTTCATCTGGGTGTTCATTTTGCTTCCTGTGATGAGGGATTATGTGCAGGGCCCAAAATCTCCTGCTATATCCCTTTGTTTATTAATTATATAAAGTTTTCAAAACTCTCTTAGGAATTTGTATCATATGTACAATTGCAACACAACAATATGCAACATAATAATATTGATCTATTACCAAAGATTGTCGTTGTTCTTCTTGTGCCATCGTAGCGGACATGTCGATGTCCGACGGAGTTAACTCAGATAAATGAGAGCTTATATTTTCTTGAACTTGCGAGGCTGGTTTTTTTTGTGCTTTATTAGAATTATCTTGTAATCCGTTTTCAACACTCATATTTTGATTTGCCGATGATTTATTGGGGCGATTAATTTTATCTTCCTGTGTTTCATCAATGTTACTTTGTTCTTCTTTCAAATCATTAACATTGATATCAAATTCAATGTAATTCATGTTCCGTTCCTTTTCTACTTGTGTAGCATTATTTGGCTCTTCTTTAACTTTCTTAACGTCAGGCTTAGGTTCTTCGGGAAGACAAGTATTACCTCTTTTCCGTCTAAATCTAACATTAATATTCCTCTTGTCCCATATTAAACCATATGCTTGTTTGTAATCCGATATTGCATCATCTACACTATTATATCTCATTAAAATGTTTCTGTAATAAAACGTCGGGATAACATTACAATACAAAATCATAAAATCTAACGATCCTATTTGTATAGTAAATAATTAATACACGATATCTATTAACTTACCGCGTATTCTTCATCTTTCGTGTTTCTTCATCTTGCGCTTTTGGAAATTTACTTTTTATTTCGCTTGTTTTAACAGATTCAGGTAAATTTCCTATAAATAAGGTATAGGGATCTATCTCTTCGGGATTATCTTCATCTCTTAATATCTTTTTCTCAACTTTCAAGTATCCTACACCAAACTTAATTTTCTCCAATTCTTTTATAGCTTCGTCAATATTCACATCTTCCGCCATTTGAATGGAACAATATCTCGGCCCACATGGATTTTGAAAATGTATATTCAGTATATCAGAATGAAATTTACTGACGATGTCCTTATTTAGATCCGTGTCAGGAAACTTAATTATTAAGCTCTGTGCATTAACTTTATTCTTCATGTTGTATTCACTTTCAATTCTTAGAGCTCTTTCTGCATCTTCTCTATTCCACGGTTTATTTACATAACTTTGAGACATTGGCTTCCTTTGTTTATTTTTCTTTACTACCTTTTCCTGAAAAATTTGGTTGCATTAGATAACTTTGTAACAAACACGTTATTTAAAAATATTTGTTCTTCAAACTTTAAAATATGTTCTTCAGTACAATTTTCACATCCTGATCCTCAGTTTCTTCATTATGTCTGTTGCTCATGATTCCTGATGGGATAGGAGATATGGAATGGGAAGATAAAGGAACAGTCATGTGGCTTCTTATATTATCATTTGCTGCTGCATTATAAATATTTCTTTGCCATTGCAATCCGAGATTACCCGTTAAAGTTGCACCAAAATATGCAGTTTGATCAAATTGACCTTGTGGTTGTCCAAATTGTACTATCCGTCTATTTTTACGGTGAAAATTATTTCTCTGAATATACATACTGTTCCTATTATGAGTGAACCTTTCGCGACGTACATAGTTACCCCTTAGTGGAATATCCCTTGGAATTGTACTAGCAATATCATGTCGAGGAGTTGGCAAAGGAGATGTTTGTGGTGTTATCCATTGCCAAGGAGTATGTGCATGTGTCCATTGAATAGGAGTCATTTGGGAAGGCACTGGTCCAAATACGTGTGGCGGAGGTGGGACTCCACTGGATGATGGAGGCATAGGAGGCAAGGGTGGTTGCCCAGGCAAAGCTTGAGTAATAGTAGAGGATGTGGACGACGATGATGACGATGAATAATTAGCATACGAAGAAACATCATATCCAAAGTTGATTGACTCTTGTTTAAAAAAAACCCGTTTGGCCTTACTGTTTTCTTCAGATATCTGAAAACCAAGAAAGTATGAATTAAAACGGAATGCACAAACTGTGATTCATAAATCTTCCATGTACCATCACGCACTGCTTTGTCGAAATGATATTCATTTTCTCAAACAACATCAGTACAATCGCGTATATAAATATTGTAGTACAGACAAATTAACCTAGAAGGAAGTAGAAATGTCGAGAAAAAAGGACGTAATATATTAGCGATTGTCGCATTAGAAACGGAAAAAAGGAAGTAGCTCTAACATTACCGCGCGTTTCATAGTGCCAGATTCAATGTGACTCGCCTTACGAGATAGGAGCATTTCCTGAATTAAAATGTAAACACATCGTGGGATGAGCATGAATGACAAGGGTAGCGAATCAATATTGCCAACGTAAAATATATTTCACCATCAGTTTTATTTTAAAAAATCACTAAAAAACTATTTCACTATTTCACCATCAGATTTTAAATGAAAACTGCTAAAAAAACTGCTAAAATTTTTTCACATAAATATAATTATAAGTAAATAATTAAGTATAAAATACCGCACATTCCATGTAATTAAATTCTATGCTATAAACCTTTTTGTACACTTTATATATTTTTGCGTGATCACAAATATTTATTTTTTTAATATTTATTACATAAAATATTTTGTAAAATATATGTAATTGTAAAATATTTATTATATCCGAAAAATGCGCAATATATATTTCATCTAAAAAGTATTCGCGGTACTTTGTCACTAGATATATGACCATCAATACACATCTAGTGACAAAAAACCGCGGATATTTTATAGATGACCCAATACATAATGTGTAATGGCTCCGGCACACCAGCGCGACGACTATCGCATATAAGGCATAAGGGAAAAAACCAATCAGAATCCTTCATTTTTATCCCCATTACTCGCTATACGCCTCACATAGCGCGTATAACATAAAGCCAGTTTTACATTAGTTGCAAGCCGATCGCAAGTTTGTTGCCACAGCCAAAGCTTGCATTTTGAAATTAACGCTTCATATTCGCTGTCGCAACAAACTTGCGATCAGCTTGCAACTAATGTAGAACCGGCTTTATGTAGACTAGTTAGACACAGTGCATGGGTGTAGTCATGTTGCCGCTACGAATGCTTCGAAACATTTTTTGATTGGTCAATTAATAAAATTCTTTCTTCAGATTGGTTAATCGAAGTATTTGTAGTGGCAACTCGACTACACCCCATTAAACACCAGTAGTATTGGCATCAGTGCTGCCAATCCTATCGTTTTAGCGATAGATTTACCATTTAGGCTCACAAATCTATTGCCTACTGTTTCAGTCAGATTATTTACCGCTTTTTTTTACTTTATTTTGTTTATTGGATCATCTAAAAAGTATCCGCGGTACTTTGTCACTAGATATATGACCATCAACACACATCAAGTGACAAAAAACCGCGGATACTTTTTAGATGATCCAATATGTAATATCCTATGTTACTGCATTTTACTCAAAGATTGGTATCTCTTATCTGCCATGTTGTTTGCGCATCTCGCACATCCTTCTGATTGGACATTAATATCATCGTATATGTTACTCGTGTGTCATATGTCTAGCGTTCAATAAGCCTATTCTGTAACTTGTAACCAGAGAGAAATCTGAGAAAGGACGTGCTGGTCCAAAACCTAACCGCAAAATACTGCCGCGCACTACTGCCCTCTAACAAAATAGACGTGAACTACATAGCTCTGATGGTAATACGTCCACATTTCTGAGGGTAATACGCCTACTTTTAACTCCAGATGATAAATCGATATTTGGTTCATATAATCGTGCTACATTCCCAAATTATACAGCAGAAATATTCATTTATGCAATCTTACACATGCGTGATGTTTATTTCGCTTAAAAGTATTAACATTAAGATATTATATTTTTACAAATATGTTAATATTTATATTTTAAATAAGCTATATATATATATATATAAATTAAATTGTATTTCAAGCATTTTATTTTTATTAAACACATTTTTATAATTACTTTATTTACTTTATTTGTTAATGTTTTCTTATTATAATACTAAAATTTGAAGAGCATATAATGACAAACCCAGCAAATGAAAATGGATTGAAATGAATTGAAATGGATTCAGATTTTCAGAAATATTGATTTACGAATATTAAAATGAATGCTTTTCAATCCTGAATTTTTATTCATTTATAGGAATTGGAATGGAGCATATCTCTATGCCTTTCAATCCAAAAAGTTTTTTCTGTGCACACAAATACAATTGTGAATACTATTCAATTCAAAATTAATGAATAGGAAATGTAGTTTTTTAATCCAATTGCATCCAATTGAATCTAATTGAATCTAATTGAATCCAATTAAATCTAAAAAAAAAAAGGATTTATCGTAAAAACAAACGTGACTATAAATTTAAAACGTATAAAAAGAAGAACATAAGAAACCACAGCACAAGTTATAGTTTGTGATATTTAATTATTATTACATTAATTAAAACATTAAACGTTTCTGGCCATCTTCAGTAAATTCATAATATTCTTAAAACGCAGAGTTATATCTAGTTGACATTAAATTCAATCATCGTATGTTGTAATTATACACATATAAACGTGTTCATTTCTATGTGAAGATGCTTCGTACAATAATGTTACAACGCCAATTTTCATATCACGAAAAATGTAGAACGAGAATTTCCAGATTCTAATTTAAAATAAATTTGTATAGCGTTAATATCTTCTAATCGGAATATAAAAGAATAGAATCGTTACCTGTTTTAAAGCAAAAAAATAACGATGAATCTCAAGTACATCCTTTGCACAGATAGAAATTTGTCGTGACATTGTGTGTTATTATTAGTTATATATTTTACCACTATTTATATAATATATATAAGTCAACAGTTTGAAAAGTTCTAGAATTATTTATTAAATGAGAGAGAGAGAGATCTTTCTTAAAAAGAAGAAGATAAACATCAGGCAAACCTTCCGTGTCACTTTGCTTATTGATATCACTTGTTTGGCCTTTTATATACTAGATGGGGTGAAAAGTAACCTCCTTGACCGCCAGAATGCGCCACTACTGCAAAAAAGTTTATGGTGCCTTGTAGTCCGTTCATATTTAGGCAGACATGCCAAGTGGCAGTGCGATACTGCCCTTAGTTTTGTTTTGAGAGCTGATTGTTGTTGACGTGTTTGCGAAAACGATTTTCGTTCTCTCATAAAACATTATTTTTTGAGAGGCAAAACGGCGAAGGAAACAAAAGAAAAGTTGGATAAATATTATGTGGCTAATACTCCGTCAGATTACACCGTCAAATATTGGTTTCGAGAGTTTCGTGGTGGCCGCAACTCCACTACCGATGAAGTCCGCAGCGGCAGGCCCTCCGATGCTGTTACCGAGGAAAATGTCAAAAAAATAATGTCAATGAAATGGTGTTGGCTGACCGGAAAGTGAAGGTGCGCGAGCTAGCAGATGCTACAAAGATTAGTACTGAGCGAACACGCCATATTTTGGGCGAGATTCTGCATAAGGAAAAAATTTTTTTCATTCCCAAGGAGATTACTTTTCACCCCACCTAGTATATCATTTCAGAAATTCTTCTTTGCATTAACGAATGTTCTGTATCTAAAATTCTTATGTTATCCCAATCCAATTCATGCATCTCATTCAAACGGTGACGTGAAACCACTGATATCTCGGAAGTGAGTTTTCTTATGTCAGCCTTATGTTCTTTTATACGCGTTTTTAATTTCCTTTTGGCACATAAGACGATTCATAATATTTAAACAATTAATTTTGTAGATTACTCCACAATGGTCATCCTTAAGCAAAGGATTCTTTCCAGTCTTTATAAATGTATTCAATTTATTCATAAGTTTATAAGCTATATTAAAACCATGAATATGTGAAAGTTTTTTGAATTTTTTCGATACTTTGCTTAAGTATGGTATCGTGAAAAATTTTTTCTTTGAATTCGCATTAGAATCACGTTCATTATTATTTTCTTCGCGATTTTGATCTAAATTAGTTCTACTCTCCAATGTTTTTATTCTATTTTTAATTGTTGAAAATATGAATTTAAGAGGATAACCATTACTTAAAAGAGTGTGAATTAAATCAGAGATGTTTTTTTCATGAAATTTAGGATGGGATAAAAGCAAAATTCTATCAAATTGCTCAATGATTACTCTCCTTTTATGTACTAACGGATGAACGGATGATTCGAAAAATAGTTTAAATATCTTCCAGAATTGATAGATTTTTTTATAAATATCAAAGATAATATTTCTTTCTTGTCTCATTAATTTTACGTCTAGAAAATTTATGCCATTTTCATCGCCAAAGTCAACAGTAAATTTAAGCTTTTCATGATATGAGTTAAATAATTCCACAACTCTTTCAACCTTTTCTTTATGCACAGCTAACACAATGTCATCCACATAACGAAAATAAAACGACGAGATAATATTATTCGCAGTAATAATTTCTTGTTCTAAGTCTTGTAAAACTATGTTCGCTAATATAAGGGACAAAGGAGAGCCCATTGGCATGTCAAAAATCTGTTTAAATATTTTTTTATCAAATTTAAAAAATGTAGAGTTAATTAAAATCATAATTGCTTTAATAAATTCATGTAAAGGAATCGAAGTCTTATTTTCAATCAAGTTCTACCTACGTTCAATGCTTTTTAATACTAAATCGGAATGTTCGTGTACATAGAGATCATGTCAAATGATATAATACTAAAATTTTTATCGATTACCTTTCCATTGAGTTTATTTACTGAATCAAAACTATTTTTTTACATAACTAAAGTTATTTTTATTAATATTGTCTATGATTTCTTTTAAGAAGGTCGCCAGTGGATAAAAAGCACTTAATGCAGTTAACTAATCTTAGAGGATGACCTTCCTTATGAATTTTTGGCAGTCCATAAGAACTCGGAAGTTCGCCGTCAGACAAATATAATTTTTTGTATAAATTTAGATCAATGTACCCCTTGTTTTTCCAATTTTTTTAGTAAGTTACCAATTTCCCGTGTTATTTTATTAGTGGGATCTTTATTTATTAAACTATATGTAGTCTGATCATTGAGAATCTCGTATATTTTCTCCCTGTAACTTTCCCGATTCATAATTACGGTAGTATTACCTTTGTCCGCTCTAGTGATTAGAATATCAGGATTCTCTGAGATAAATCGCTTAACTTCCCTTACACCTTTATATATAATTTTATTCTCGGCAGATTTAATGTCACAGTTCTTAATTAGTTTAAGTATTTGGATTGTTTCATTCCTAACAATTTTACATACTTCATCGTCAGCTTTAAAAAGATTGTGTTTGAAATTAAAAAAAGTTTCAACTAAGAATACGATGTCTAATAAAATACAATCATCTTATAATATTAATATTGATCCGGACAGATTTAATACAAAATTTGAAATAATAAGTACTAATAATAATTTAATACAAAATTTGAAATAGTAAGTACTAATGAACAAAAGCTTATAAATCTCAGTAATATTGAAATTTCAGAAAAAGCCAAAGTATTGCAATTAGGTCAGCAATTCAATTTACCTAATAATGTTGTTAGCAAAGAAAGAATTATACGTGAGTTCATCAAACACGTTGAACACAATCTTTTTGAAGAAGAATTTCTGAAATGATATATATAAAAGGCCAAACAAGTGGTATCAATAAACAAAGTGACACGGAAGGTTTGCCTTACGTGCCGGATGTTTATCTTCCTCTTTTTAAGAAAGATCTCTCTCTCTCATTTAATAAATAATTCTAGAACTTTTCAAACTGTTGACTCATATATATTATATAAATAGTGGTAAAATATATAACTAATAATAACACACAATGTCACGACAAATTTCTATCTGTGCAAAAGATGTACTTGAGATTCATCGTTATTTTTTTGCTTTAAAACAGGTAACGATTCTATTCTTTTATATTCCGATTAGAAGATATTAACGCTATACAAATTTATTTTAAATTAGAATCTGGAAATTCTCGTTCTACATTTTTCGTGATATGAAAATTGGCGTTGTAACATTATTGTACGAAGCATCTTCACATAGAAATGAACACGTTTATATGTGTATAATTACAACATACGATGATTGAATTTAATGTCAACTAGATGTAACTCTGCGTTTTAAGAATATTATGAATTTACTGAAGATGGCCAGAAACGTTTAATGTTTTAATTAATGTAATAATAATTAAATATCACAAACTATAACTTGTGCTGTGGTTTCTTATGCTCTTCTTTTTATACGTTTTAAAAAGGATTTACTCTTCAAAATACGCATTTAGATAGAAAAAAATTTCAATCCATTTTAATCCATTTTCGTTTGCTGGGAAATTAATCTAAAGTTTTTTTTGTATAAGTACTTTAAGTATTCAAAATGCAATTATAAGTTTCATTGCAACGCAAAAATTAGGTGTTTAATAAAATAAGGAAACAATATATTTTATTAACAATAACATAAATTAAAAGAGGAGCTGATGAGTCAAGTTGATTAATCATATGTAATTATATGTGTTTGTAATTACGAGGGCAAGTCAATAAGTTCTTAGAAAATCTGTCAGAGGACACTCGCAATGTCATGTCACATTATTTTTCGACAAGTAGCATCTTTCAGCTGATTACTGTCAAATTTTGAGCGGAATTCATTACGTGGTTTCTGTAGACAATTAAAGTGAACAATGGAATTTTTGCAAAATGGAAAAAAAGAGTTTCGTGCAGTGATCAAACATCTACATGATCATTATATATAAAAGGTTTAACGCCGAAAGAAATCAAATCTGAGTTGGATAATGTTCATAGGACATCTGCACCAGCGTTTGCGTCTGTATACAATTGGGTGAATGAATTTAAACGTAGTCATACATCTACATGTGATGCACCTCGTTCGGGACGTCCAATTGAGGCTGCTACGCCAGAAATCATCGATAAAGTCCACGATATTGTTTTGACTGATCGACAAGTGAAAGTACACGAGCTTGTTGAGGTCACAAGCATATCACATGGCACAGTGATTTCAATTTTGCACGAACAATTGGGTATGAAAAAGTTATCGGCAAGATGGGTGCTACATTTGCTCACTGTGGACCATAAGCGCGATCGTGTGATGATTTCAAAATAATGTTTGGAAATGTTTTAACGTAATCTGGATGAATTTCTGCGTCGATTCATTATTGTGGACGAAACATGGATCCATTACTTCACACCCGAGACGAAAAAATAGTCAAAACAATGGACTTCACCGAATGAACCAGCTCCGTGAAGTCGGCCGGAAAGATGATAGCCACAGTTTTTTGGGATGCACGAGGCATCCCAAAATATATAATTAAATATATATATAATTCATATCGATTACCTTCCGTTGAAGCAATGGCGATTATTACGCCATATTGGCGTAATAATTCAGCCTTATTGGACCGTTTCAACATTTTAAAGAAAAAACGTCTCCATAGCGAAAAAGAAAATACTCTTCCATCAAGACAATGCACGGGTTCATACGTGCCCGGCACTGATGGTCAAATTCAATGAATTTCGCTACGAATTGCTTCCCCATCCAGCATATTCGCCAGATTTTGCCCCCTGCGATTTTCCTGTTTCCAAACCTGAAGAAATGATTCAGAGGAAAGAGATTCACCACCAGAGAGCTCATCGCCGAAATAGAGACTTATTTTGAAGAATTGGATAAATCATATTATTCGGATGGCTTGAAAAAGTTGGAGAACCGTTGGCTTAAGTGTATTGAGCTGAAAGGAGATTATGTTGAGAAATAAAAATGAATCGATCAAAAAAATGTGTTTTACTATGTTTTTCTAAAAACTTATTGACTTGTTCTCATTTTTATACACAACAATTTAAACAATGTCAAGAGTTTATATCTGAAATACTTTGTTTATTTACAGAACAATATAATCATGCAATTTCTGCATCTAAAGCTGAAACGTATTGTTCTATCGAGTGATATAAATGTCAATGAGAAATAGAATATATATGCATTTCAGCTAAAAATATAATATTACTTTCCTTCTATAACTATTGCATCAATAAAACCTTACGTAATACATTTTGAATATTTAAAGAACTTATACAAAAAAACTCATACAGCACAGAAGATTGAAGCAATATTGCTACAGCAATGTTGCAATATTGCAGATTGCAATATAACATTAAATTGCAAAGATTACAGAAATGTAAATTAACAATATACCTGCAAAATGTTAATAATATGCCTATAGTATTCCAGAAACATTGGAAACTGTATTTTTTTAATTGTTACAATAATAATAATATAAAAATATAATTTTTTGCAATATTTATGTAGTACAATATTTATGTATACAGTCTTTAGTTTAACAGCCGTTTTTATGCTATAATAATTAATATAATCAATTATTATATTAGGTGTTGGAATTAATTCGTAGCGTTTTACAAGAGATGGCACAAGCAGTACACTATTTCGTTGTTACCTATAGTTCTGTATACATTGTAAACATCTATCATAGGACGTCATTTGCCGTACATAACCTTTCTTGAAATCATAAATAACAATACTGTATAATTCATTGAATATGTCAAAATTTGTGCCAGATAAAGTGTTTTTGCGGGGAGTTTTGCTTCATTACTTTAATATGAACAAAAGTGCAGCTGAAGCTCATCGTATTTTAGTGGATGTGTATAGTGAACATGCTCTGGCTGAGCAAACGTGTAGGAAGTGGTTTGCACGTTTTAAAGCTGGTGATTTCGACTTGGATGACAAGGAGCGACCTGGTCAGCCGAAAAAATTTGAAGATAACGATTTGCAGGCACTGCTCAATGAAAACTCATGTCAAACACTTAAAGAATTATCTACGTCATTGGAAGTTGACTTCTCAACAATAGGAAAACGTCTTAAAAGTTTGGGCATGATCCAGAAGGAAGGACATTGGGTCCCATATGAATTGAAACCAAGGGATATTGAGAGACGTTTTCTCACGTGCGAACTGCTGCTTCAACGGCAGAAAAGAAAAGGTTTTTTGCATCGGATTGTTACCGGTGACGAAAAGTGGATCCATTATGACAATCCAAAGCGCAGAAAGTCATGGGTTAAGCCCGGCGAACCATCAACATCAGTGGCAAAGCCCAATATCCATGGCTCAAAGCTCCTGCTCTGTATTTGGTGGGATCAGAAGGGTGTCATATACTACGAACTGCTAAAACCGCATGAAACCGTTACTGGAGATCTCTACCGACGGCAACTGATGCGCTTGAGCCGTGCATTGAAGCAAAAACGGTCGGAATACTTCGAAAGACACGATAAAGTCATCTTGCTGCACGACAATGCTCGCCCACACGTTGCAAAACCGGTAAAAACATACCTGGAAACACTTAAATGGGAAGTGCTACCGCACCCGCCGTATTCTCCTGATATTGCACC
The DNA here is from genome assembly GCF_024713525.1 of Acromyrmex echinatior. Classification (NCBI taxonomy): domain Eukaryota; kingdom Metazoa; phylum Arthropoda; class Insecta; order Hymenoptera; family Formicidae; genus Acromyrmex; species Acromyrmex echinatior. Next base: position 26,285,215 of record NC_141853.1, read on the forward strand.
TAGCGACTACCACTTGTTTCGATCATTAGCTCATAGCTTGTGCGAGCAGAAGTTCACATCTTACGAAGATTGTACAAAATGGTTCGATTCCTGGATTTCATCTAAAGATGAACAGTTCTTCCGACGCGGTATTCATTCACTGCCCGAAAGATGGTCAAAAATAGTAGAAAATGATGGGAAGTACTTTCATTAATGTATTTTTTAATGCTCATGTGAAATAAATAACATTCTTTCATTAAAAAAACGCTACGAATTAATTCCAACACCTAATATTTAAATAAAAAATTTATTAAACTATTATTTAATGGCCATTTCGTTAGCTAATGATACATATGCACTGACACGGTTTTAGTGCTGCTCTGACATCGTACTGTCCTGACACGAATGCAGAACTACACTGATCTGGTGCAGAATTAAGTTTGAAACTAATAACGTATATTACAACTAATGATAGTTGTTGGGTTTTGGGAAGGATTTCGAGACACTACACTGTAGTATACGATAGATAATTAGATTTTTACTTGTGCGCTTTTCATTACATGAAGCCTTTTAGTAAGCGTGTCGTGTGCAGAGAGAGCGAATGAACGAACGAACGAACGCTTGCCTGAGAGCAAGCAAGGCCATCTCCTGGCATAAATAAAAAAAAACTCTCTAGAGTTGGAGCTTTGACAAACAATTAAATAGATAGGCCTGAAGGTATAAAAAAATAAAGAGATGAACTTATCATCAACTCTTTAGACAGTTATTGAAGAAACTGAATCCAATGAAAAAGATCAAAAGGAAAAACAATTAACATAAAAATTTGAATTGCATTCTCCAACAATAATAAACATACCCATACAGTACAGAAACATTGCAGAATAATTTCATTGATCCAAATGCATTACATTGCAATGGTGGTTGCGAAACGTTGCTGAATCATTGTTGCAAGATTCCAATATTAGCTTTTTGTTATATTGCAACAAAACGTTCCAGCAATATTGCAATGTAATGCATTTGGATAAATTTCTTACGAAAACTCTAAAATGAAAATTATTTTTTGTATATATACAGGGTGTCTCTTAAGATGGCTCGGGGTCACATTGGGGGTAGAGAATGGATCAAAGGGAACAAAAAATTCTTATGCCATTTTGAGATACTCGCTGTAGTTTTCTAATTAAAAAAGAAAACGTCTAAGCCAATATGCGGTTAAGTCGCGCCGCGCGAATTTGTAGGACGGCCCACAGTCGAGTGGCGACGACGGTGGTGCGCAAGAAGAGGGAAAGAGCGTTTCGTCGCCGCTCGAATGTGGGCCGTCCTATGAATTCGCGCGGCGCGGCTTAACTGCATATTGGCTTAGACATTTTCTTTTTTAATTCGAAAACTACAGCGAGTATCTCAAAATGGTATAAAAATTTTTTGTTCTCTTTGATTCATTCTCCGCCCCCAATGTGGCCCCGACCCATTTTAAGAGATACCCTGTATATATATATATATATATATATATATATATATATTTCATATATATATATCTCATATATATATATATATCTCACTAACTTTAATTTTTCTACAAATCGCATTTTAGTGATATGTTCTTTTCAAAAGCAATTTTTTATGATAAAACCACAAAATATTCCAATAAAAATAAATGTATTATTAATTCTCAAGAATAAATTTATTCGTAAGGATAAATGTATGCATGTGCCACTAAAAATATTATCCACATTAACATAATAATACAGTCGATTGGTAAGTTAATCATGGATTAAGTTAATCGCAGTGATTCTTTTTAATTCGAAGTCACTCCGAGTCAATTGAAATCGATTAAAAAATGACAATATGAAATTTATATTAATAAAGTTCGGACGCTGATTTATTCTTGCGTTCATATCAGGCATACAAATACATCATCGATCATGCGATTAATATTGCGATAAATCGTTTTTAGCAGCTTAATTGCTTATCGTCTTATACCAATAATGATGCATTGATTGTATCCAAATTCAATATTATACAAAATCTTTTGATTTCATATTTAAAATAAATATAAAACTTAGTTAATGAAATGGTCGTCAAATAATAGATTAATAAATTTTTTATTTAAATATAAAAATTATATTTAAATTATATTAATTATTATTATATATAATATATGATTATTATATATGATATATATGAATTATATTAATTATTATATCATAAAAACGGCTTAAAGTAAAAGACTGTATTACATAAATATTAGAAAAAATTATATTAGGTGTAGAAATAAATTTCCGCCGTTTTTAATCAAAAATTAAGCATTTATTGCGAAAGAACGATACATAATGTTTTATTGAAAGTATTGTCCATCGCTAGCCACTACTTTTTCCCATCTTTCTGGTAGCATACGGATACCGCGTTGGAAGAACGCTTCATCTTTTGAAGCTATCCAATTATCGATCCAATTTTTGATATCTTCATATGATATGAAGTGCTGCAGACAGGCCATGCGTCATCGATCGAAATAGATGGTAATCGGAAGGTGAATACGGCGGGTGGGGTAGAACTTCCCAATTGAGTGTTTCCATGTAGGTTTTGACCGGCGCCGCTACATGTGGTCGAGCATTATCATGCAGGAGAATAATTTTGTCATGCCTAGAATAGTAGTGGGCGCGTTTTTCCTTGAGGGCTCAATCTCATCAATTGTGTTCGGTAGAGAGCCTCAGTAACGGTTTCGTTCGGTTTGAGCAACTCATAATACATGACACCAAGCTGATCCCACCAAATACACAACATGAGTTTTTTTCCATGAATATTCGGCTTGACTGTCGATGTTGAAGCATGGCCAGGTGATCCCCATGATTTCCTCTTCTTTGGATTATTGTAGTGGATCCATTTTTCATCACCAGTGACTATACGATGTAAAAAATCCTTTCGTTTATGCCTGAAAAGCAGCATTTCACATATGGAAAATCGGCGTTCAACGTTTCTCGGCTTCAGTTCATATGGAACCCAATTCCCTTGCTTTTGAATCATTTCCAATGATTTCAAACGATGTGAAATTGCTTGTCGAGTTGCTCCTAATGTAAGTGCAAGTTCTTTTTGCGTTTGGCATGAATCTTCATTCAATAATGCTTCCAATTCCGCGTCTTTGTACACTTTCGGCCTTCCGCTACGTTCTTTGTCTTCGACGTCAAATTCACCGTTCTTAAATTTTTGAAACCATTCACGACAACTTCTCTCACTTAAGGCAGCCTCACCATATGCTTCTACAAGCAATCGATGAACCTCAGCTGCAGATTTCTTCAAATTAAAGAAGTAAATCAAAAGTTCCCGCAAATGACGCTTATTCGGCTCAAAACTCGGCATTTTCGCACAAAAAAAAATATATGATGCTGATATAAAATCGCTAGTATTTCAAGGTTATGTTGTTGACAGATGTCCAACCTTACGATATAATGTTTTACATCAGACAATTTTAACCATAACTTGCTAGTGGCGCCGTCTTTTGTCAAACGGCGGAAACTTATTTGTACACCTAATATTTTTATGTTATTATTATTGTAACAATTAAAGAATTACAGTTTTGCAATGTTTCTGAAATATTACAGGCATATTACTGACATTTTGCAAGCATATTATTAATTTACATCTCTGCAATGTTACATTGAAATTTACAATATTGCAACATTACAACAATATTGCTTCAAAATATGGGTAAATATTTTCATTATCAAAAGTATTTGTTTTTTATCATATACTTCTTTGTCCGAGTATTCATTCACGAAGTCCACATAATTTTTAACTTTTGGGCTTTCTTCTTTTATTACACATAATATATCTTCTATTTCATCATCGCTATTACTTGTTTCTAATTTATTTATAATAAATAATTTTAGACTTTCTTTATCCACTATTTTGTAATTTTTTGCTGCCTAACTAATTTTATTTGTTCGAACCAAATTGTACTGATAAAAATATCAGTGCAACATTTTTTGAACACGTTCGGTTCATTCGATTGGTTCGAATACAAATTCAATACTCAGTTTTCATTTGCCGAATACGGCAACTTGAACGCATTGATACAGTACGCACAATCCGAATATGTGGCACCGAAAAAGTTCGCACTAGTGCAGTCTCCCGAATGTGCCATAAGTTTTACATTTACTTTAAATATGAAATAAAAAAATTATATAATATCGAGTTTGAGTGCAATCAATGCATCAATATCAAATAAGACGATAAGCAATTAAGCTGCTGAAAACGATTTATCGAAATATTATTAGGTGTTGGAATTAATTCGTAGCGTTTTTTAATGAAAGAATGTTATTTATTTCACATGAGCATTAAAAAATACATTAATGAAAGTACTTCCCATCACTTGTAAAACGCTACGAATTAATTCCAACACCTAATAATTAAGTGATCGATGATGTATTTATGTCTGATGTGAACGCAAAAATAAACCAGCGCCCAAACTTTACTGATAAATTTCATACCGTCATTTTTTAATCGATTTTAGTGGCTTCGAGTCAACTGAAATTGATTTAAAAAATCATGCGATTAACTTACTAAGCGATTGTATTATTATGTTAATGTGGATAATATTTTTAGTGGCACATACATACATGCTTTATCCTTACGAATAAATTTATTCTTGAGAATTAATAATACATTTATTTTTATTGGAATATTTTATTTATGATTTTATCATAAAAAATTGCTTTTGGAAAGCACATATCATTAGAAATGCGATTTATAGAAAAATTAAAGTTAGTGAGAGATATATATACAAAAAATAATTTTCAGTCTTTTAAAATAATTTTCAATTTTTTACAGTCTTCGTAAGAAATTGATGCATTATATTGCAATATTGCTGGAACGTTTCGTTGCAATATAACAAAAAGCGGACATCTTAATGTTATTGGAATCTTGCAGCAATAATTTAGCAACGTTTCGCAACCATCAAGCAATATTTCAGCAATGTTTCAGCAATGAAATCATTCTGCAATGTTTCTGCAATCTTTCCATGCTGTATGGAAAGTTAAGATTTTTGCAATTATATACAGGGTTGGCCATATTCGACGGAAAGATGTTTTTTTTTTTCAATCATGGGAAACGTCGTTACTCGATCTAACATCTCTGTCAAAAGTTACAGTGTTGCCAGATCTTTCCGTCGAATATGGCCAACCCTGTATATATAATATATATATATATATATATATACATATATATATATATATATCTCCATACATCTCCATTAGAGCACAGATAAAAAAATACTGTTTCTTAATAAAATTATTTTTTGTATATGTTCTAAATCATCGAGACATTTTTTAATTTTTGTATTTTATTAAAAAAATAAGAATTATGAAGGAAGGAAAATATTTTCAGTAATTTTTTTTTTAATAAATAACGTTATTAATAAACATATTACTCCAAATATATTTTTATAAAATTAGAGAAATTATATGTATACTTCAGTGTGCTCGGAATTAATTGCATATTTCGAGCTAATTTCTGAAGTGCTGCCTATTTTTCTTTTATAACAGCTCAACGCTCGACGACCGAACCGCTGGATCGTGCGCGAATGTGCATCTCAGAAGCGTCATAGTATAAAAAACATGCTGCGACCATATTTGCTTTCAGCAAATTATCATGAAAATATTTTCCTTCCTTCATAATTCTTATTTTCTTGATAATAGTGATCGACGCATACTACGTCGAATTATTTTTGCTACAATTGTCGGTTTAAAACTTTTAAAAATACACGTATAATTTCAATAATTAAATAAAAATATATTTGGCCTATAATATGTGTTTATTAACAATGTCACTTATTTAAAAAAAGAATTACGAAAAAAGAAAAAAGGAATCGATCGTGGAATCTCTAATATTCAGATCTCGCATCCTATGCGCGAGACCATGCCGAAGTCTTGCAAACCACTCTTATGAATGTAGTATATAATGCTCATGGAAAATCATGGAAATGTCAATATCTCGTAAATTATCGCGTTTTGAAATTATTTCTGCTGTTATATATAAATTGGAGGGATATAGGATTAGTATAATTTATTAAAACTTATACGTTATCTATAATATTTCTTCTCCTCTTAATTATACACGTTGCGGTCGAAATTGCCAGAAAGCATTTTCGGTCGCTAGAAATAAGCGACCATAGAGAGAGAAAGAGAGAGAGAGAGAGAGAGAGAGAGAGAGAGAGAGAGAGACAGACTCTGAAGGATAGACTCACTGTTTCGCTCAATGAGCCCAACTAGACGTGCGGAGCCTCACCGATTACAATCGGAGCTTCTATCCTTTTTTGTTTTTTCTCTGTTTCACTCTGTCATACTTCTGTTTTGATCATTCGTTCTGCAATTCAAGAATGTAATTTCTATCGATTCTGATTTGGCATCATCGCCGATGCGACAATAACGCACAATTCATGGAAATGTCAATATCTCGTAAATTATCGCGTTTTGAAATTATTTCTGCTGTTATATATAAATTGGAGGGATATAGGATTAGTATAATTTATTAAAACTTATACGTTATCTATAATATTTCTTCTCCTCTTAGTTATACACGTTGCGGTCGAAATTGCCAGAAAGCATTTCTTTTCTAAACAACTTGATATATATTTCTATATATACAAAAATATATTATTATTATTATTATGGTGTTTCCAGCTGATAATATATTGCTGGTTTATACAATGATTCAATTCATTTCTGTAATTGAATAGCGGTACTTCGTTTGCGCGCGACCGATAAGAGGAATGGCGCTTTTTACTAAGTTGACACTTCCGAGTCGAGTCAAAAATGTGCTGTATACAATAATTTCAGATCTTGCATGTTTAAAATAAGTAGCTGACGATTTACAGAAAACCTCAAAGAACAATACTATGCTTGCAGAAATGAGTTATGAACTTTAGTATAAGAACAATGAGTATTCGAAAATTTCATTTATATGCTACGAGATTGCCGCTTGTCGTTCCGACATCCGAGCAGAATCGAAGCTCAACCGAAACATCGCGTTCCGAGCCATGATATATATTATATATATATATGTGTGTGTGTGTGTGTGTGTGTGTGTGTGTGTGTGTGTGTGTGTGTGTGTGTAAATAATTCAATAAATAAAGTTATTTGCAAAATTTAGACATGTATTGTATATATGTGCACACATCACACACCTCACACACACACACACACACGATTATCCACACATTCCCTGATATAAAACCGCACGCACGCACGCACGCACGCACGCACGCACGCACGCACGCGTGCGTGCGTGTGTGCGTGCGTGCGTGCGTGCGTACACCTCCATAACTAAATTAATTAACTCGACCATTTTTATCATACACAAATCGATTATAACTACATTGATAATAATAAGTCCTTATTTTTACATATTTATATAAATATATGTATATATTGTATATATTCTATATAAACTTAAGTTTTCTTAAATAAATGTAAGTCATTTGTATTATAAATGAAGATTGCCAGCTTCCATTTATTTTGAATCATCACTCGCATTCCAATTTCCCTTTAATACCTGATCGCACGAGGTCCAATCCCGGGTCCAAAGGATTAAATTCCTTGACTCAAAAAGTAGGACCGACTTTCGCACTCTTTATCGGAACACGTGTCATAGAGTCCCTTCAGGACGTTGACCCACATTCCGAAAAGATGCGTACGACTCATAGGTGTTTGCCTCTGCATGTATATCTGTAAGATTGTGTCTAACCGTCCTTCCATACCCTCTCCATTCTTCCTCATTGTCTCCTCGATCAAATTTCCAATTTGCACGTAACATTAGAAACGAAGAAATTCAGATGAAGGCTTAAAAGCAAAACTTACTCATGATGATGAAGAAAACTCTCATTTTAGAAGTCCAGTTACGAGAGTCTTTTTGGAATTATAAACTCCATTATCACTACGCAATATAAACATTACAAAAGCTTATGGCAAGAAGTAGCAAATGCTTTAAATGCGAAAATTACAGTTAATAAAGCTAAAACAAAATTTAAAAGCTTACATGATAGATACTGACGAATAATTAAATCAGAAACTAGCGTCAGTGGATCTACTTGAAAAAAAAATTAAAAAAACGAATGGATTCATTACGACTCAATAAATTTTTTACGAGATTCTTGCTTGTTGAAAACATAAGAATTATATAAATGTCAAAAATATTGTATTTGATACAATCTGTAATGATAATTTTAATATTATATATATAGCACTATGAGTACCCAGCAAATGAGAATGAATTAAAATTTTTTTAATGTGTACTTCAAAATTCATGAAAATGGATTGAATGGCTTGAAATGGATTGAATCCGAGCTGACACTAGTTTAATAATCGAAAAAAAAAACATTCATAGGGGTTATAAATTTTATTCCTAAAACATTTGTAATAATTATATCTGAAATTAACTACTTCAAATTGGTATTAAAAAAACGCACCTTAATGGGATTCGAACCTGGGACCTCTGGATTATGAATCTTTTACGTTACCCGCTACATCCCACTTCTTCAATTGGTAAATGTGTTATTCATTCTTTACTTCAATTACAACCAGCTAAACTAGTAACGAAATTATATAAATATAATAAAAATATTATCATTTAACAGATATAATAAAATATAAACAATTTATATTACTATGGCCTGGTTGCACCAATGTTACTTTGATTTTAAGCAAGACTTAAAACTCTCTCTGTCTTGTTTTAAAGCCGAAAAAGAAATAGAGGCAAAGAGAGTTTTAAGTTTTACTTAAAATCAAAGTAACGTTGATGCAATCGCGCCTATGAGACAACATTAAGGATAAGTGTCGGATAATTTAATTTCGCTTGGCCGATGTTGCGCGTCGTGATTAGACTAATATTCGGGCTGTGTTCGATTTGCGAGTGTTCACATCGATCATTCATTTTACTTCTAATCGAAGAGAAGCAAAAGAACATAGCTCAATTATTTTTACTTTATAACTTTTTTGAACTTAGTTGGATTAAAACGAAAAATTTCCTACTTATAATTTTGAATAATTTAAGTAGCATTTATGGTTCATTTTCAAATAAAAATTTTTTTTATTCAATTAGATTAAAAAACTGCATTTCATATTCAGAATTGAATTGAACAGTATTCACACTGCACAGAAATTGCTGATATTATTTTTCAATTCAATTGAATAAAAAAAACTGTACTTTCTATTCACAATTCTGAATTGAGTAGTATTCACGATGCACAAAAAATCCCAATATTATTTTTAGATTGAAAGGAATAGAGATATGCTCTATGCAATTCTCATAAATGAATAAAAATGCATTTAGGATTGAAAAGGATTCATTTTAACATTCATGAATCTGTATTTCTAAAAATCTGAATCCATTTTAATCCATTTCAATCCATTCTCGTTTGCTGAATAATATTGATATAGATGACTTTCAAAATAATTTTGAAAACATTGAATCAAGTATATATTGATTGAACATAAAATATATTAGGTGTTGGAATTAATTCGTAGCGTTTTACAAGTGATGGGAAGTACTTTCATTAATGTATTTTTTAATGCTCATGTGAAATAAATAACATTCTTTCATTAAAAAACGCTACGAATTAATTCCAACACCTAATATTTTTTAATATTGTATAAATATTAAAACTATAAATATAAAAGAATAAAAATTATCAATTTTTTGTACTATTAATATTAAAACATAGTAATGTGACTTATTATTCATAATGTTTACTTTTTTATAGGTAGTATCCCGCAAGAAAAGAAAGAAGAGTTCCTAATTCTGAAAAGTCTGCCAGCGCAATAGATAAAGTTGTAAACGCATTGTGCAACAATAAGGATATACCTATTAATCTTCCGCCTATTTTAGTTCCAGATGAAATTGATGCATTTTTGCAAATGTCAGGATGCCAGCTGAGAATTGGTTTTACGTAAATGCCGAGAATTGGTTTTACGCAAATGGCGAAAGATAATGAGAGTTTTTAATATAATATACGATGCTTTGGACGAACATGCATAATTTCTATTTATGTTATATATAGTTTTGTTTTTACGTTGTTTTTTATTAAAAGTGTGTGTGTGTGTGTGTGTGTGTGTGTGTGTGTGTGTGTGTGCGTGTGTATGTGTGTGTGTATGTGTGTATCGATGATATTAAATATACTGAATTTATAAATTAAAGTTTATAATATTAACACTGATTAAATTGCCATAGTACTTGAGGGTCTCTAACAGCTACTATATACTATCGCTTCAAAATAAGTTAAGTTGTCGCTTCAAATTCAACACTATAAACCTTTTTCATGGATTTCAGTTGTCGCTTGCAACAATTGTGATCCTTTTAACGCTAGAAAACGAGCGTTTTAGGCCGATATTCATAGTCAGATCTTATATTAAAGATCATCTTAAGTACAGTCTTAAGATGTCAATTAACCAATGTCATGAACCAATTAGAAGACAGCATTAGCGATTTAAGATATTATTTAAGACGGTCTTAAAATAAGAACTAACTATGGCCGGTATTCATAGTTGATTCTTATATTTGAGGTTGGCTTAAGTACAGTCTTAAGATGTCAATTAGAGGGCATCTTAAGACACTATTTAAGACAATCTTCAAATAAGAACGGACTAGAATACTGCCCTAAAAGTATAAAAGGATACTACCTATAAAAAAGTAAACATTATGAATAATAAGTCACATTACTATGTTTTAATATTAATAGTACAAAAAATTGATAATTTTTATTCTTTTATATTTATAGGTATTCATAGTCGAAGCAGCGCTTAAGATCATCTCGGTCAAGACTGTCTTATTCAATTAAGATCATTTTGAAATCGTAACATTTCATAGTCATAAAATAAGACGATCTTCGAGAAGAAGTTCTTCCTTGAAGAATTCTTATTTGATTTAAGATCATCTTGGCGAAGATATTCTTAAGGTTAAACTTATTTATTACTCGGCTATTTCCGTCATATTTCTGTTGGATTCTCCAATAGAAAAATTGCATTTGAGAGTTTTACAAATATCATGTATCATTTTGTACATTTTATTAGTCGTGATTATTTCCTGATTCTCTCCAGTTACGTACATAACGAGCAGTAACAAATTATTTGCGGAAATCTTAAAATAAAATAAATAATATTTTTATTTAATGAAATAAATAAAAAAAATTTGATTTGCCTAATAATTTTAAGGTTATTTAATTATTCGATTACTTTAAAAATAATACAATTCGTTTACACAGAATGTCGTGTAACGAAAAAACATCTAGCAGTAAGAACAAACATTATACATTAATGGAACGAAAAGTATTTCTATAGATACTAAATGATTATAAACACGTAATCGAATTAAAAAAAAAGCGATGGTGCAACATTAAAAGAAAAAGACGTTGTATGAAAGATTTGCAACAAATACAATCACTCAACGTTAATTTCTCAAGATGTAAATAACTATCATAAATATTAATACTAAGATTATTGAATATGATATAATATAATTGAATATAATATAACTTTATATAAAATATTGATAATAGAGGAGACTGTTCAGCAATTAAAAAAACTATGGACAAACATAAAGCAAACCCAAAGAGAAGCAATAACAAAGGAAAAACAATCTCGTCTAGAGACGGATGGTGAAACAGAAGCGAAAGAAAATATCGACCTTGACATTGCTAATATAACACCTACGCTTATAAAAACTGCACCAATTTTACTCTATAATATGACAAAAACAGAAATTAATAGTATGTTTAAAAATATTTTTAAAAGTAATTCTGATATTTGTAGAAATATAAGCTTAATTAAAAAACATAAAGACAAAGGTCTACGAGCCTAAGATTAATCGTTATAAAACAAAAATTTTTTAAACCGTTAATAAATAAACATGTCATCTAGTTAAAACTTTAATTTGCCAGTAACAAACAAAACAAAACAAACGTTTCGATCCCTGTTGAATCATTACAAATGTAAACAAAAACGGTGGAAATATTACATAGCTAAGACATCTAAAAATTAAAATTCGATTTCGATCGCAGTATTAATAATCAATCTCGCTCAATGTATGTACAATAAATGTTACAGGAATGTAGTAATCGATAACCATGTATTCCTCTAGATTGTGTGTGTAAATTATAGACAAAACGTAACATGTTTCTATTAAAAAGTACAAATATAATATTATAATCGGAATAAGTAATAGAATCTAAGAGAAATACAAACTAAGAAGCAAGGAATACAAAAAAGTAAAAAAGTAATCTAATATTATGAGAAATGTACATTAAAATCATTAAAACGAATTGTAATTGTGATGAACAGTCATAAATTATATATCTTTAATTTAATAACAGTTAAATCAAATGAGAATAAATACCTTCTAGTTGTGTGTCAATATAATATAATCGTCTATTCTTAGGCAATGCGAAGAGATTGAAAATATAGTCATTACTCTAAGATGCTCAGAGAGACAATAAAAAATCCGCATATCAAGACAAGAAGATTGAAGTGGTAAACTAGAAAGGAAGGGGAACATAAGAGAGAGAAAATAAAATAGAGGGAAGAAAAAGTGGGGAGCGGGGATATAAAAAGAGGAAGAATGCTGTTAAGATGGAGAAAGAGCTTGAATAATCTGTGAGTAAGTTTCAGGTAACGATTTAGTATCATTCTTTTTATTAAGATCTTATTTCTGTCTTCTGATGTGAATCATTTCAGATACTAATCTTTTTAATTCTTAAACGAAGACTCGCAATCCAAAATTTTCACTTCGTTCCATTTTAAATTGTGATCGAAATTGATATGATAATCAGTTATAACAGTAGGAGAACCAGTATTCTTTTTAATATCAGAGATGTTTGTGTAATCTCGTACTTAATTTTCTTTTAATCTGACCATAGCTCGCCTCACAATCGTCACAGGAAATCTTATAAACAACGTTCTAATTAGATAGAAAATCTAACTTATCTTGATTTCTTTTAACAAGACCTTTTAGTGTGTTAGGGATAGAAAAGACTAGTTTACAATGGAACATACTGGAAATAGAAAGGAAACTTTCGGAAATGGATTTGATGTATAAAATCGTGAATTATTTGTGTTTAACTTGTAAATTACGTGTAATATATTTATTATGCATATAGAACTTTAATCTTTGTTCAATTGTGGAGAAGATAAATGACAGAAGATAACAGTTATTTAAGAAAATATGAATAGCATCTATCAAATTTTTTTGTTGGAACCGTGGCTATGATAAGAGGATAATTTTGTCTATGAAACTGATAGTGCCTTTTTTGTGGCAAAGAGGATGATTTGAATGGAAATTAAATAAGGAACTTTCTCGAGAACGTCTTTTTATGATAAATGTCAAATGTAATTCTCTGATCATCTATAATAAGCATTGTATTAAGAAAACTCAATTTGCCATCAGTGCCAACCTCCAAAGTAAACTGCAATCTCATATATAAAGAATTCAAAATATTTAAAACATTATTAATAGCATTATTAATCAGATAGAAGTGCAAGAATGATATCATCAACATATCTAAAATAAAACAATGGTTAGTGATAATTTATTGATTTATTTCTTCTAGATCTTGCATTACGACGTCAGCGATTATAATTTAACTGCAATGGCGGTATTAATAGAGACAACAAACATAAAACTTTAATTGAATTCATTAAACACATTGAAAATAATATAAGGGGTCGACCAAAAAACATTATTAACTTTGTCAGAAATAATTCTATCTCAATACTTAACAGATTCAATAACAATTTTCGATAATCGCTGATGTCGTAATGCAAGATCTAGAAGAAATAGTAATCAATAAATTATCAGTACAACCATTGTTTTATTTTAGATATGTTGATGATATCATTCTTGCACTTCCATCATTGATGCTATCAATAACGCTTTAAATATTTTTAATTCTTTACATATGAGATTGCAGTTTACTTTGGAGGCACTAATGGCAAATTGAGTTTTCTTGATAATGCTTGTTATAGATAATCAGAGAATTATATTTGATATTTATCATAAAAAGACGTTCTCGAGAAAGTTCCTTAATTTCCATTCAAATCATCCTCTTTGTCATAAAAAAGGTACTATCATCAGTTTCATAGACAAAATTATCCTCTTATCACAGCCACGGTTCCAACAAAAAAATTTGATAGATGCTATTCATATTTTCTTAAATAACTGTTATCCTCTGTCATTTATCTTCTCCACAATTGAACAAAGATTAAAGTTCTATATGGATAATAACATATTACACGTAATTTACAAGTTAAACACAAATAATTCACGATTTCATACGTCAAATCCATTTCCGAAAGTTTCCTTTCTATTTTCAGTATGTTTCATTGTAAACTAGCCTTTTCTATCCCTAACACACTAAAAGGTCTTATTAAAAGAAGTTAAGATAAGTTAGATTTTCTATCTAACCAGAACGTAGTTCATAAGATTTCCTGTGACGATTGTGAGGCGAGCTATGGTCAGACTAAAAGAAAATTAAGTACGAGATTACACAAACATCTCTGTTATTAAAAAGAATACTGGTTTTCCTACTGTTATAACTGATCATCGTATCAATTTCGACCACAATTTAAGATGGAACGAAATGAAAATTTTGGATTGCGAGTCTTCGTTTAACAAGAGATTAGTATCTGAAATGATTCACATCAGAAGACAGAAACAAGGTCTTAATAAAAAGAATGATGATGATACTAAATCGTTACCTGAAACTTACTCACAGATATTTAATCTCTTTCTTCGTAACAGCATTCTTCCTCTTTTTACATCCTCGCTCCCCACTTTCTCTTCCCTCTATTTTATTTTCTCTCTCTTATGTTCCCTTTCCTTTCTAGTTTACCACTTCAACCTTCTTGTCTTGATATGCGGATTTTTTATTGTCTCTCTGAGCATCTTAGAGTAATGACTATATTTTCAATCTCTTCGCAGTAATGACTATATTTTCAATCTCTTCTTGCCTAAGAATAGACGGTTATATTATATTGACACACAACTAGAAGATATTTATTCTTATTTGATTTAGCTGTTACTAAATTAAAGATATATAATTTATGACTGTTCATCACACAATTACAATTCGTTTTAATGACTTTAATGTATATTTCTCATAATATTAGATTACTTTTTTATTTTTTTATATTCCTTGCTTCTTGGTTTGTATTTCTCTCATTAGATTCTATTACTTATTCCGATTATTATAATATTATATTTGTATTTTTTACAGAAACATGTTACGTTAACATGTTTTGTCTATAATCTACATACACAATTCAGAAGAATACATGGTTATCGCTTACTACATTCCTGTAACATTTATTGTACATACAGCGAGATTGTACATGAGCGAGATTGATTATTAATACTGCGATCGAGATCGAATTTTAATTTTTAGATGTTTTAACTATGTAATATTTTCACCATTTTTGTTTATATTGATAATGATTGAACAGGGATCGAAACGTTCGTTTTGTTTTGTTTGTTATCGGCAAATTTAAGTTTATATTTTAACTAGATGACATTTATTTATTAACAGTTTAAAAAATTTTTATTATATAATTCATTTTGTTGTTATAGAGAAAGATTCAAAAGATACAACTTTACATAATGCAGATATAGTAGCAGATATTAAGATATTAAAGTGAAAAGAGTAATGAATCAAGAAAAACAATTAACATATTTTAAATTAGAATATGAGAAAAAAATATTAAAGAAAATATCATATAAAAATAATGAATTATCAACAATTAGAACATTTAAAAAATACATATAAACTGGAACTAGAAATTAATAAAGCAAAATAAAAAATTGTTGAATCTCAATACGCGATTAAAGAAAACATTGATCCACGCGTGTGAAGTGATACTCATATTATTTATTTTTATTTCATATCCTTTATAAAATTATAGTTTTTTCTTACAAATTTGTTTAAAGCTATTAACATTAAAGTTTAAATAAGTAAAAATTAAGATTTGCATTTAATACTATTTATTGTTTACTACAATTCAAATTATTAAAACACACATGTGTATATATATATATATATATATTTATTTTTATTTTAAGAGTTTTAAGTTATGAGGTAGCAAGATAATATTATTTGTCCTCATTTTGATAAAATGACATCTTTCACAATATTATCTTATGAAAATTGTGATAATAAATATAATTCGTTTCGTTTGTAATATCATTTATTATTCGTTCATTATATAACAATGTCTAGTTTAATTTTTTCATATGGCTGTATCAAATTATCTAACACATTAATATACTTTTAATCTTATTGCGTACCTTTTAATTAAGAATAAAAATCCATTATAAAATCCAATTTATTAAAAATCCTATTTCTATTTTACACCGTGTATTTAATTGAATTGTAGTGAATTTAATTTATATAAAAATAGCAAACTATAATAATTTCTTAATTCTATTGCAATTGGAACAATCTTTTTTCTTTTATCTAAACAACCTCTCAATTAAAGCATTTTGCATAATAAAACCATCACTAGCCTGCCACTGAAGCTCAGCTACTGGAACTTTCTCATTTATATTTCCATCTTCTATTTCTTCTTCTTCTTCTAAATTATCATTTAAGACTAATGATAGATTATGAAGTACGGCACATGCTATAATAATTGTTGTTGATGTTAATAATTTTGTACAGTCCTCTAGATAAACAAGGGAATCTTTTTTTCTATATGCCAAAAGTTCTCTCGACGATTCTTCTTGTCCTACCATGAATCATATCGTAAATGTAATAAATTTTTTTAATTATTAATGAGAATTATATTATAATATTTTAGTAATTATTATCAATATTTAATTATAATGATATTATATGTAATTATAATAAGGTAAGAAAATGTAAAACTTAATGAAAAAATGAATAAATTAAATAGAACGTTATTGTTAACAAAAATATGCACTATGGAAAACTTTTTTGAACTTCAATCTTTAATTTCTTTTTCATATTATAAAAATAATTTATTTCAAATAGTATATTATAGTATAATATATTATTATAGTTATAAAATATCAAACCTTCTTTCTTCATCGGTTATGGGATTAGCAATTGGCGTAAGTAAAACGGTAAAGCCGAATATCCATCTCCAACGAGTATTCCGTCTAGTTTTCTTTGTCTATATCACATATATGTATATCCTTGAGTTTTGGAAGATTCGGCTATCATGTTCTCTTTCTGGCCGTTCAGGAACTATATTTAAAAATTCTGTACAAGAAATCAACAACAGCCTACAAATACGAATATAAATAAAAATAAACATAAATAAAATATAATAATAAATGAGAATACAGAATATTGAAATAAAATGAGTTTGTATATGCATATTAATGTATATTTTAAATGCAATAGATGATTTGTATATAAGTATAATATGTAAAACATAATTGCCTTTCTTCTTTTCAATATATATTTAATAGAACTGTAATTACTTTAACAAAAATATCTGAATATTTAAGGAAAAGTATTCTTTTTTATTTCTATAAATTTTCTCAATACCTTGAAATCTACTCTGTACGTGCGAACAATCTATTGCTCCATCAATACAAGATATGTCTATTGGCTCCACCATCATATCCAGCTTTCTTAAACAAGTTTTGTTTTCAGCATGTGCTTCTTCTGATATTGACATTTTTATGTAATATGACTTGCTATTAAAGTTGTGATACACGAAAAATGATTCTAGAAATAGCGAATTATGAAGCTTGCAATACATTTCCTACAATAAGTTGTAAAAATAAAATTATTATATTGAGAGTACAAATTAGTTCGATCCGTTTTCCAAAAGATGGCTCTGGCTGTTGTGAATGGTTCATAGTGACAGCTGATTTTGGCGTTTTCAGAGAAGTTAGACATCTGCTAATAATATTCAGTTTATATCGCTTTGAGTTTCATACAAAAACCTTGATTTTTACTGTGTTTGAAATGTCGAATTTTATGTTACCAAGCAGCATTTGCGGGAGGTTCTAATTTTCTGGTTTAATTGGAAGAAAAATGCAGCTGAAGCCCATCGAATGCTTGTCGAAGTTTATGGTGACACTGCTCCAACTGATAAATCATGTAGGGAATGGTTTCGACGTTTCAAGGATGGAGATTTCAGCATTGAAGACAAGCCTCGCTCTGGACAGCCAAAAAAATTCGAAGACAAAGAATTAGAGGCATTACTCGAAGATCAGAGTCAAACGCAAGAGGAGCTTGCAGAATCATTGGGAGTAACTCAACAAGCCGTTTCTGCACGATTGAGAACCATGGGAATAATTGAAAAACAAAGAAATTGGGTGTCTTATGAACTGAAACCGAGAGACGTTGAAAGGCGATTTTTCACTTGCGAACAGCTGATTCAAAGATAACAAAGAGAAGGTTTTTTGCATCGGATGAGATGAGAAGTGGATATTCTACGACAACCCTAAGAAGAAAAAATACTACGCTAAGCCCGGTCAATCGTTGCCATCGACCTCAACATCAACACCAAAGCCGAACATTCATGGTTCGAAGATCATGCTCTGTATCTGGTGGGACCAAAAGGGTGTTGTTTACTATGAGCTGCTGAAACCTGGCAATTCCATTACGGGCTATCGGTATCGGCTACAATTGATTCGTTTGAGCCGTGCATTGCGAGAAAAACGGCCGGAATACGAGCAAAGACATGATAAAGTTATTTTTCTTCATGACAACGCTCGGCCTCATGTCGCAAAAGTCGTAAAAAAATATTTGGAAACGCTCAAATGGGATGTTTTACCGCACCCGCCGTATTCTCCGGACATTGCTCCTTCTGATTACTAGTTGTTCCGAAAGATGCAGCACGATTTGGTAAGTCACCGGTTCACTTCTTTCGGAGAAATCGAAAATTGGCTCCAAAATTGGATCGCCTCCAAAGACGAGTCATTTTTTCGAGATGGAATTCGAAAATTGCCTGAGAGATGGGAAAAAGTAGCCAGCGATGGACAATACTTTAATTAATCTGTTCATTCATTTTGTTTTGAAATAAATGCATTTTTGAACACAAAAAAAACAGACCGAACAGACAGAACTAATTTGTACTCCCAATATATACTTTTCAATTTATACTTTTCAATTTAATTGTAAATTACAAAATTTATCAAATATTATCTACACATTTATATTACATGTGACAGTTTTAATATTATAAGTAACACTCGAAAAGATCAAGATTATGTCATCATGATTGAGATTTCATATGAAATGATATTAGGTGTTGGAATTAATTCGTAGCGTTTTTTAATGAAAGAATGTTATTATTTCACATGAGCATTAAAAAATACATTAATGAAAGTACTTCCCATCACTTATAAAACGCTACGAATTAATTCCAATACCTAATAAGATAACATCATATCAACATTATCGTGACAATCAAGTTACACTATTTAAACAGAAAATATTACATATTCTAAATATTACATATTCTGAAAACTGGCTGTTGAATAAAAGCGTAAGCAGATCAATAACTGTATGACAGAGAATATTGGTAACTCGTGATTATTTATTTTTGCGAGTCCTTCTTCAATTAATGGCAAAATGCCAAACATAAGAGTTTTTGAAAAACAAAATCTTCTTTTAAATTCCCATTCATTAAATAATTCAAATGGGTTTTGACTATCATGGATATATCTTTTGGGAGCACGAATTTGTATCTCGTTTTCTTCTTCATTTGAGAAGCTAATATCCTGAATTTCAACAAAATTCCAAGATTTTCCTAGATCCATTATTACTATTAGGTGTTGGAATTAATTCGTAGCGTTTTTAATGAAAGAATGTTATTTATTTCACATGAGCATTAAAAAATACATTAATGAAAGTACTTCCCATCACTTGTAAAACGCTACGAATTAATTCCAACACCTAATATAAAATAATACAATTGGATATACTATGCACTTTAATTTTCGCTATTACTCCTTTCATATGTATATGATTTTTGCTTAAGTCGTCCTTCCACTCGACTTAGCGAAGACAATTTTATTTACCTATATATGTCACATAAGATAATCTTAAATGACTATGACGGTATTCGCAATCCGTTCTCAAGGTGATGCTTAAGATTATCTTGATGAAGATCATCTTATTTGCTGAAGATCACTTTAAGACATTGTGAATTCATAATCCATGAATAAGACAATCCCAAGAATGCACTAATACTTAAGGACCGTTTTGTTTCATATTATTATCTTTGTAAAGATCGTATTTAAGACAGTGCTTATTTGCGTTCGGGAACTTCCGTCATAATTCCGTTAGGACAACCAATAATATGATAGAAGAATTTGAATGTTGTGTATTCACTTGATTACTCTTACATTTGTGTATTTCAAGATTCTTCTCCAAAAGACTTTTATACGGAAATAACGATAAATGGTAAGTAATAAGAGTAGACATTATACGCCTGCGGAAAAGAATCTTTTCTTAATTTTAAGTAAATATAAAGATATTATTGAATGCAAAAAACAGTAACGTTAACACACTTCGCGAAAAAGAAGTTGCGTGGACTAACATTTGTGACGAATTTAATAATTCGTCATTAATTACGCAAGAGGTAAGAAACATTTATTTCTTTATAGAATATAATTAGATAATTTTAACAAATTATGTCAACACTGAATATAATATGAATGTAATACGTACAATTGAAAGGCTTGCTACATAGTGAGTTAACTTACATTTTACAAAAATGGAGAAAATAAATTGTATTCTGTCTCATCCATTTTTAACAGTATATGTTTAGCTAGTGTTAATTTTATAATGTAACTAGAATGAATATTGTCTGAATGCAACATGTGATATTTGATAGAAATAGAAGAGTGAATGTCCGAGCATTTTCTCCATTTTTACAATTGTGGGTAATTTATTATTACAGCAATTCCTTTAATTAATGCTTATTTCAACAAATTCTTATCGAGTTTGTTGTGAAATTATTAAAACATTTATTTTACATTGCATTAATATTCTTTTAACAAATAAGAAAAAAGCTTACGAACTGTATGTATAAATGTCTTCATTGTATTATTCGTAAATTTATATAACATTTCAATTAGTATATAAATCTAGTTTGGCTCTTAAGTTCCTTCTTTTAATTTTAAATTCATTATTCGTCATTTTATTAGGTGTTGGAATTAATTCGTAGCGTTTTTTAATGAAAGAATGTTATTTATTTCACATGAGCATTAAAAAATACATTAATGAAAGTACTTCCCATCACTTGTAAAACGCTACGAATTAATTCCAACACCTAATAGTATTATAAATATAATAACCATTTAGTTATTACTATTAATTATTTAATATTCTTTATTTATGTTATAGCAACAGTTGCACTTAGCACTCTTGTAAAGTAAATGAACCAGTTACCAGTGAACTATAAGTGTACATAATTAAATTATTTGACGAAATAAAAATTTTAATTATTAAGATAATTTGAATAATATATATGATTTTAATTAGATTCGTTTATACAAATTTTATAACGAATTATTTAGAATCGTGTATATCATAAGAAACTTCATATTTAATATTTGTCATTTCGTCTAACAATTAAATCATATCCATTTACTGTACATTTACCTTAAATTATAAACATATATTATTATTATAACATAATATTAAAATGAAATAAAATATATAAAATAAAATACAGGAACAAGAGCAAGAATATAAATGATATAATACTTTTAAGTATTAAACTTAACATATCACATATCGTGAAAAAAAAAACAAAAAAAAATGAAAAACACAGATTGAGTTCTAGTATTATTATTGTTTTTGTTTAATGTATGATATGTAAGAAATGTGTAATATTAGGATTAAAAATAATTTTCATTTTTTTTAGTTTGTAATTGCAATTGCAATTCAGCTGTTTTTGTTGCAGCAACAGCTGCAAGTAGCTCTTGTTCCTGCATTTTTATTAAATGCTACTCTCTTAAATTATTTCTCTTTCGTGTTTTATTTTTATTGTATTAATTTCCATTTCTTGCTCTAGAATTTTTCGTATTCTTTCTCTTTCCAATTTTGCTTCATCTTCGTTGTCATTAACAAGAATCGTATTATGTTTTATATGCTTTATTGATGCAGATTTATCTTTTGCTGTATCCTCTTCTATTTTGCAGATGTGTGTATTAATTAATAAAATAAAATATGTTATTTTTAAAGTACTATTGATGCTATAATATTATGTTTATATACTTGTCGTCAAAGAATTCTTAGTAATCGGTATGTCAATGTTAAGATTCTCTGATGGTGATTCTTTCAATGGTGAATTTTTGTTATCTATTTCTTCTTCTTTAGACACATTTGGTTCTATATTCTCTTCTATTACAGAAACAAAAGTATTAACTAAATCAGTTTCTCATAAATTAAACACATTTAGAGCAATATCAAACTTATTATTTAAGATTTCGTTAATATTTTTTTCGCTATTATAAAACCTCTCTTCTTTATTATTTTCTGTATTTATTGTCTCATCGTCAAATATAATAGATATTTCATTTAAATAATCTAATGATAATCATTAGATGAATCACTTATCATTTCTTTTTCTTGTTCTACAAATATAAAACGTTTGTATATTATATATTGAGTATTATAGTGAACATTATATATTATTTATATTATAATAGAATACAATACATAAAATATAAAATTGTCATCAAAATACAGTTAATACAGTATAATACAGTTAAATTTAATTTATTAAAGATATTATATATACCTTCAATTTCTTTGTTGTCAAAATTAGATGAATAAATTGTCGATGCAGTTTTCATTAAGTCTAGAGCTATTACTGATGTATCAGGATCAATTTCAACTGATGTAATGGATAGTCCTCAACCTATTGCCATCCGGGCTTGCTTCTCCTTGGTTAATGCATCTCTTTGATTCTATTTTAAATTTGTCCATAACTTTTTCAGTTGCTGAACATTCCTCTACAATAATTGTTGATTATTAAAGAATCAGTTTAAAAATAATGGTTAATAAAAAATGATACAGAATAAGTCTTCTACGTAATTTTCTTACTTCTTGAATAATTAATTGAGATGCATTATATCTTTGGTTATCTGACCAAGCTTCGTCTTTACTTATTAATGTAAAAAAATTATTTTTTTTAACTCTATTACATGTTTATATCTTTTTAATATATCTAAAAATAACTTTCTTTCAAGTGATGTAAAATGTCTTGCTTTATTTTTGTTTTTATCCATCTTAATGTGTAGTTTCTATAACTTGAGTAATTTGACTTCTACAATATGATGAACGAGGTTAGGAACTAATCTATAGATTTTATTATTATATATATTTCTAGAACATCTCCCATTGGCTAATCCGAAAGAAATTTTACGAATTTACCCGAAGTTAGAAATGAGATTACCTTAAGTTTTGTCTTTATCAAAATCAACTTATTTTAAATGAGACTATCCTTAATACCAATTTCTTCAAAAAGGTTACCTTATTTCTGAACTGAATACATTCTATCTTGAGGAGTCCTTATACAGATAAGATGGCTTTCTTTAAGAAGATCTTAAACGCTATCTTGAGACAGGACTATGAATACCGGCCTTAGACTGGTATTCATAGACCGGTATTCATAGTCAGATCTTATATTCAAGATCGTCTTAAGTATGCTCTTAAAACACTGTCTAGATTCATAATCGCGACTTAAGATAACCTTAAGTTCTTACCTTAAGCATTACCTTGATTAAGATCCTCATCCTAAATATGTCTTAGGACGTCCTGGGATATTAGAGGACATTCATATAGTCAGGGGATAGTCCTGAAGATGTTCTTGTGCTATTTGGATTATTAATTACCAATTATACTATATACTAAAATTACTGATTACTAATTACCTATCAATTTTTGTATATTTTTATAATCATGACCATATAAAAAAAATGTGTACATTGAATTATATCATTTATACGATAGTTCTACTTATTTAAGAGATAAAATAAAATTACAAAATATTTAAAATAATCTGTTATTAGACTTCGGGTTGTTTTAACCACATGTTATAGAATAATCTGATAATAAATCAAAAGAATAAAAAAACATATATATATATATATATATATATATATATTAGGTGTTGGAATTAATTCGTAGCGTTTTTTAATGAAAGAATGTTATTTATTTCACATGAGCATTAAAAAATACATTAATGAAAGTACTTCCCATCTCTTGTAAAACGCTACGAATTAATTCCAACACCTAATATATATATATAATGTACATATTTTTCGTATTGTGTATTTTACCCTGAAATCTCTTGTCGCCGTAATATATACTAATTGTAACTAAATATGAAACTTTTTTTCTATTATTATTATTACTTATTCATTACTTAATGCACAAATAATTACTTAATATAATAAACATAATAAACATAATAAAATTATTATAATGAACAATTAACATAAAATAGTTTACATAAACAGTCTTACGTTTTTTTAAGTCTTCTAAAGTTTTAAACTTACAAATAGGTAAGGAATAATGTATTTTTCTTTCTTTAATAAAAGTTCAGTTATTTCAGCCTTTTTTTCAGCTTCTCTAGCTTTTGTCAGCGACATCCTTAATTCTGCTTTCTTTAATTCCTTTAAATGAGTTTCTTTAATAGCAGCCATGGTTTCTTCATGTTTGAGTTTTATTTTGGCCAACTGTTGTTCTTGCTTCATTATTCTTACAATTTTTAAATCATCTTCTGTTTCTATGAACTGCGTTTCTTCGTGGTCTTGCTTATTATTTCTTCTATTATAACTTCTGTAAAAAAAATTATAACATATTTAAAGATGTAAAAGAATCACTTTATGAATACATTAAATATATTATTATAATTATATTATAAATATATTATTAATTAGAAAAAAGTGCATCAAAATACTTTTCATGGCAAATAAATTTGTCAAATGACGTAAGTCAAATATAATATGTTATTCGAAATGTGGGATTAGTAATATTTCCTAATTTTTTAAATTTAGGAAATATAAATATAAATATAAGTCTTATCTAATAAACTAACATTTATATTTTATATATTTCATGTATCGTAAGAATTAGCCAATTACAGTCAAGAATTGTCAAAAACTTTCAGCTCTTTGATTGGTTAATTCTTACGGTACATCTTATGATTACTATTACGGAAAGTGTGTAAGGGCCCCCTAAGATATATATATTTGTGTGATAAAAAAAATTACTGTTATATATTTTAATAACCTTTGGAATCTGATGCTTTTGTTTCACATAAAGTTATGTTTTCCTTATCTGTCACTTGATCGTTTGATCAAGTTCTATTGTACTGTCATTTATATCTTGTACGATCTGTTTGTGATCTAAAATTTAGTAAAAAATAAATGCAAACAATTACTATTACTATTATTACTTACTATTACTATTCCCAAAGAAATGCTTACTTTCTATTTCATCATCATTCATATTTGATGAAAATAATGTAGGGACTACGGCCATTAAATTAGGCGCTATTAAAGCAACATTTGGATCTAGTTCTGAGGATGGTGTTTCTGGTCCGACACCTATAGCAAATCTAGCTTGTCTTTCTTTTGTTATAATATCTCTTTGAGTTTGCTTTAAGTTAGTCCACAACTTTTTCCGTTGTTGTATTTCTCTACAAAAATAAAGGAATATTAAGTAATTAATAGTAATAACTAAATAGTTATTATATTTATAATACTAAAATGACGAATAATAAATTTAAAATTAAAAGAAGGAACTTAAGAGCCAAACTAGATTTATATACCAATTGAAATGTTTATATAAATTTACAAATAATACAATGAAGACGTTTATACGTACAGTTCGTGAGCTTTTTTCTTATTTGTTAAAAAAATATTAATGCAATGTAAAATAATGTTTTAATAATTTCACAACAAACTCGATAAGAATTTGTTGAAATAAGCATTAATTAAAGGAATTGCTGTAATAATAAATTACCCACAATTTATAAAAATGGAGAAAATGCTCGGACATTCATTCTTCTATTTCTATCAAATATCACATGTTACATTCAGACAATATTCATTCTAGTTACATTATAAAATTAACACTAGCTAAACATATGATACTGTTAAAAATGGATGAGACAGAATACAATTTATTTTCTCCATTTTTGTAAAATGTAAGTTAACTCACTATGTAGCAAGCCTTTCAATTGTACGTATTACATTCATATTATATTCAGTGTTGACATAATTTGTTAAAATTATCTAATTATATTCTATAAAGAAATAAATGTTTCTTACCTCTTGCGTAATTAATGATGAATTATTAAATTCGTCACAAATGTTAGTCCATGCAACTTCTTTTTCGCGAAGTATGTTAACGTTATTTTATTTGCATTCAATAATATCTTTATATTTACTTAAAATTGGTAAGAAAAGATTCTTTTCCGCAGGCGTATAATGTCCACTCTTATTACTTACCATTTATCGTTATTTCCGTATAAAAATCTTTTGAAGAAGAATCTTGAAACACACAAATGTGTAAGAATAATCAAGTGAATACACAATATTCAAATTCTTCTAACATATTATTGGTTGTCCTAACGGAATTATTCCCGAACACAAATGAGTACTGTCTTAAGTACGATCTTTACAAAGGTAATAATAGGAAACAAAAGTCCTTAAGTATTAGTGCATTCTTGGGATTGTCTTATTCATGGACTATGAATTCATAATGTCTTAAAATGACCTTCAGCAAATAAGATTATCTTCATCAAGATAATCTTAAATATCATTTTGAAAACGGACTATGAATTCCAGTCTTAATCAAGATAATGCTTAAGGCGAGAACTTAAAATTATCTTAAGTCACGATTATGAATCTAGACAGTGTCTTAGGAGTATACTTAAGACGATCTTGAATATAAGATCTGACTATGATAATACCATTCATAGGTGATATTCATAAAAATCACTGAAATTAAATTGAAATTTCTCTGAACTTTTGTAGAAACTTTTTGGAAACTTTTCTTAAAATTTCTCTGAAATTTTACTAAAATTTTACTAAAAATAAATTTTTCAACAAAAAGTCGCTGAAATTAAATTGAATTTTTTCTGAAATGCTGTTCCAAAATGAGCATTAATTTCAATAAAATTTTTTCATTGGAATTGAAGAACGGATTTTACAGATCTGTCTTGTCCGTCTTGTTTGTATTTTTTCTGGAGTACTCAAGTGGTAATTAATTGTTAAGAAGATCGCGTTTATCTCAAATTTTGATAAAAATACCCTGAATCAATGTGTTTTCGCGTAAAAATAAATATTTGACACGAAAAAGATGTCGCGTTGCTCCGCAAACCGAAATATATCACTAAAGTTGACGACTATTTAAGTTAAGAAATCTGTCACAGCAATATTCGTTGTTTTTAAAAACAAATTCACTGCTTTAAAAATAATATAAGAAAATAATTGATATTTTTAAAGCAGATTTGTTTTAAAGCAGAGTTTAAGTTTAAAATTAATACCTTTTTAATTTTTTTATACAATATAAATTAAAGTTTAAATCCAGCATTTCTTTAAAATACATGTAACTATAAACGCGACTTCACTGTTGTCAAAATTCCTATAAATTTTGAAAAAAGTTTTATAATGTTGTATTAAATTTTTGTTAATTAAAATTAATAATATTACCTAACGATTTAAATATAAGTAAATCTATCGTGAATCTCTCACGTTTCTGATTTTTTGTATATGTTTGTTTTAATATGAAAGATAAAATGTCATATAAAAAATCTTCTAATATTGCGTTTATATAGGCAAAATTTACAAAAATCATATTCATTTATGATTGGTTAAATCTCGGTCCAAATATTTCTCGTATGAATTTTAGCCATAAGTTTACATTACCAACAAATTTTTGAACAGCTAGCCAAGAATCTTTATTTAATTGCTTTATTGAATATATCATTTTTCAATACAATCAAAAAGAGTCTGCAATAGAGAAATATCTTGTCTGCCTACTTATACACGTGATTACAACGCGTGATCATATCAATACATTTAAGTATGACAGATTTCCTAACTTCAATAGTCAACTTTGATGTTTATCTCTTGATGTTAATATCTTGCCCAGCAAACGAGAATGGATTAAAATGGATTGGAATTTTTTTCTATCCAAATGCGTATTTTAAATAGCAAATACTTTTTTTGGATTTAATTGGATTCAATTAGATTCAATTGGATTGAATTAAATGCAATTGGATTGAAAAGCTACATTTCCTATTCAAAATTTTGAATTAAACAGTATTCACAGAAAAGGCTAATATTATTTTAAGATTGAAAGGCACAGAAATGCTCCATGCAATTCCTATAAATGAATAAAAATGGCATTCAAGATTGAAAAGCATTCATTCGTGAATCAATATTTCTGAAAATCTGAATCCATTTCAATTCATTTCAATTCATTTTCATTTGCTGGGTTTTTATATGCTCCGTAAATAAATATGCATACTTGTAAAACTATAATATTTTATATCTTGCCGCAAAATTACAATTTTTTTTCTCTATAGTTATGATCTCTGTTGATAATCAAACTTTGATGATAACACTGAAGTCGCAATTTTAAAGAAAAATCGAGTATTATTAAATTTTAAATGCATATACATATATCGATAAACACTTCTACAAAACTAATAAATCATAAAATTAGTACAATATTATCAGTTTTTTATTCTTAATCACTCCCAGCAAATGAGAATGGATTGAAATGGATTCAGATTTTCAGAAATATTGATTCACGAATGTTAAAATGAATGCTTTTCAATCCTGAATGCAATTTTATTCAATTATAGAAATTGCATGGAGCATATCTCTATGCCTTTCAATCTAAAAATAATATTAGCTTTTTCTGTGCACACACAACACATTGAATAATGTTCAATTCAAAATTTTGAATAGGAAATGCAGTTTTTCAATCCAATTGCATCCAATTGAATATAATTAAATCCAATTGAATCCAAAAAAAAATATTCGCTATTTAAAATATACATTCGGATAGAAAAAAATTTCAGTCCATTTTAATCCATTCTCGTTTGCTATGCTTTAATGGGCTTTCCATTTGATGACACAAATTGACACAAGTCGGCATAAGTGACGTTATATCTTTATTACTCTCTGAATGTCAAGAAGGATACCCAGCAAACGAGAATGGATTGAAATGAATTGAAATGGATTTAGATTTTCAGAAATATTGATTCACAAATGTTAAAATTAATGCTTTTCAATCCTGAATGCATTTTTATTCATTTATAGGAATTGCATGGAGCATATCTCTATGCCTTTCAATCTAAAAATAATATTAGCTTTTTTTATGCACAACACACACATTGTGAATACTGTTCAATTCAAAATTTTGAATAGGAAATGCAGTTTTTTAATCCAATTGCATCCAATTGAATCTAATTGAATCCAATTGAATCCAATTAAATCCAAAAAAAAAGTATTCGCTATTTAAAATATGCATTCAGATAGAAAAAAATTTCAATCTATTATCCATTCTCGTTTACTGGATAGAACGACGCTTATGTCGACTTATGTCATCAAATAGAAAGCACCCAATATTAACAAGAGGTCAACGCTACAAATGTTTTAAAGCAATTTTTGGTTGATAAATTTGTAAAATTATTTTTTCTAATTGGTCAACTAAACGCTTCAAAGCATTTGTAGCGAGACTGACCGCAGCCAAAATCGCAAACTTCCGTAAGGATGTTGGTCTTTAATAATATTTCGTTGGTGGCGTAATGTATCATTTATCTTTGTTTAACATTCGGTGAACAATAAGGATAAATGATGCATCTTGCGCATTATGTGTGAAACGGAATGCAACCTTTTGATCTATTTTTTATTCCTGCACTAGACTGCACTAAAAGTCTCTTTCTTGCTTTTAAATATCAGATATATATCTATCGCACTTTAAGATCCAGAAGTGTAGTTCAGTAACAGAAAACAGACCTTTTGATAATATCTCGTCAATGGCAAGAACCAATCGCATTCAAGAATTTTACAACAGTTGCAAAACTGCTTTCTCTGCTGAATCTTTTGCTACCATCGATGTATGATACAAGATGGCACTACGTGTTCGACTAATCGGAGCTTCTGCTTGCTTGCTGATGTATTGCTTTAGAACAGGTAAACGTTTCATTGTAGACTAATGTTCGATGATCTTGTTCTATCGGTCGCGTGCAGTTGCCGACTCTTGGATGTATCTGTTAAACGTATGAATGTTAAGATAGTGTGATCCTGAACGTAATTATTCGTGGTTTTGGCATTTTATCTCTAATTTTGTGGTACTTCCATTTCTCTCTCGTGATTCGATCACGTCGCATTTTATCATTCGTGACGAAAAGGTTCGAAGTAAACTTCTTTCTGGGAATGTTGAAGAATTCGCTTATCGTTCGAGCATCTTACCAAGAGGTGGGTAAGTTTAGCTTATGATTTCCTTCATTACGAGTGAAAACAGATAAGGATGTGTATATGATTGTAAATATCGGATGCACACATCACAAATATGCGCGCGCGCGCACGTATGAGTGCGATTTATTTGGGTGTGTATGTGTTGTGTGTGTACGCGCGTTTGCATCTTTTGAATGTGAATCTCATGTAAAATCATAAATAATTTCATTCTTTTTTATCTTTACATCACATCATTAAAAACGTAAAACATGAAGACCGAAAACAATGAAAAGCACAGGTAGTGACCTAGTTTACATCGTGCATTTGATGCGAATACTGGCTAGTAATTTTCTATTAAATTACCTTAGTTTTGGCGATACGAGTAAACATATATATGATATATGTATTTAATTAATTATTTTGATGCATATTATACTAATATAGTACATTATTTTTTAAATACATGCTGAAATTAAGATAATTTAATAGTAAGTCACTAGTTAATTCCTATATTAACTAGTTCCCATGCACGATGTAAACTAGAGTATTAGGAACAGAGAATTAAAGATTTCAACCTATCAGGGTTGTGTTCCAAAATTCAACTCTGTCAACTCGAGTATCATTTTATCCTTGTTGGTCACTGAATGTTGAATAAAGATAAAAGATACTCGGAGTTGACAGAATCAAGTTTTGGAACGCACTCCTGAAAGCATTTATTCTGGTACATGATTTCTGATGAGTTGAAATTTGTTATTTTCTATATTATTTCCTCTATTGCATGTGCTTTTCATTGTGTACTACTGTAATAACAGTGACACTAGTAGTATTTTTATACTTCCAAATGAAACTTGGAAACTTGTATGATAGACCAACATTTAAATTTCATTAATTTAAAAATCGAGAATTAGAATATCTAGCTATAGAACTTTGATAGAATCGATGATATTTTTCCTTGATTTTGTGCTCATTTATGGTAAGAGACTTATTCCCTGAAATTCCTCAATATAAAAGTGACGTATTAAGATTATATTAAATAAACTACAAAGTATAAATAAAAGTAATGTTATTCAGCAGGAGTAGAACAATAAAATAAGATACAAAGAATTATTAGAAGAAAAGATGTAGACTTTATCGACAGTAAAAAAATGTTCCGATTCGTATAAAAAAATTTCACAATGTTTTCGACTTAAGATTCAAAATGTTGAACGACGAAAATTTAAAACTATTTAAGAATTTATTGAGTAGTTTGTGTTCTATTTCGTGAAAATTGAAAATTTATTTTGTGTTTGTTACACTTTATTTTTTCATTTTTTTCCCTTAAAAAAATAATCGGTTAAAGTACACTTATTTTTTTTATTACAGTGCTATCGAGATGAACAGATGTATATATCAAATAACATTGACCATTTTTCGATAGATGTTTCCTCTCATTTGTTTACTCTCATTTGTTTAAATGATAAATGCTTTCATTTTTCAATTTATTTTTTCTTACGCAATTTTATTTAAAAACAAACAAATTTCAAAGGTAAATCTTCCCAGTCAGAAATAATTTCTTGAAAAGATCATTTTGATATCGAAAATAAAAGTCGAAAGTTTTCAAAATTTCTATTGATTTCGACGGATTTTTGGCTCCAATTTCGATTAATTTTCGAGTTGGAAATAAAATGTTCAATTGATCTGATCAGCATACAAATATACTCAATGCAATAAGTAAATTCGACAAGTAGTGTCACTAATAGCGTAATAGTGGTGAAGAAAATTTCATTAAAGTTTCGTTGAATTTTTATTGTGAAAATAAGTATTATTAATTAGCATCATATTTCAGAGGATACACGACAAAATTATAATAAAAAAAATTTATTTTATGAATTTGAGAACTAATTTGATGACGCACCCATGCGCGGTCACCCATCCGAATCTCCACTCTTATCATGCTTCATTTGTGATCGTACGGGAACTACTTCTTCGAAGAACCATGAACACCTATAATGCTAATGGATATATCAGTTGTAACATATCTGTTCAAAGATGTTGTAAAAGAGGCGGACACATAAAAAAAATATAATAGCAATATACAAATGATATCTATGATAACAACTTGTTTTTAATAATACTGTAAACAAATATTATTTTTATTAGCTGAAATAATACTAATTGCTTTAAATGACGCGCGCGCGCGCGTGTGTGTGTGTGTGTGTTTTACTCTAATAAATTTTTTATATTACAATTACTGGAAGTAGATCTATATTATGTCATATGTCGTCATCGTATACTATTACATTAGTAACACTACTGGCTCAGAATTAACACTATTGCGTATCAGTAATAATACTACTGTAATAACAGTGACACTAGTAATATTTTTATACTTCCAAATGAAACTTGGAAACTTGTATGATAGACCAACATTTAAATTTCATTAATTTAAAAATCGAGAATTAGAATATCTAGCTATAGAACTTTGATAGAATCGATGATATTTTTCCTTGATTTTGTGCTCATTTATGGTAAGAGACTTATTCCCTGAAATTCCTCAATATAAAAGTGACGTATTAAGATTATATTAAATAAACTACGAAGTATAAATAAAAGTAATGTTATTCAGCAGGAGTAGAACAATAAAATAAGATACAAAGAATTATTAGAAGAAAAGATGTAGACTTTATCGACAGTTGTAAAAAAATGTTCCGATTCGTATAAAAAAATTTCACAATTTTTTAAAAAGTTATAAAATTATTTATAAATTCTGAAAAATTTTGAGAAAGCTTTTATGATTAGAGCGATATTGCAATTCGAAATGAAATCGAAAAAAATGTCGATTCGATCTTTGAACAAAAATATTTAAAATATAAGATTACGTATTACATATTTATACCAAAAATATTAAAAATGTATCAAACTATCATTGCACTCTCTATATACGTAATTTTTTATCACTCGAAAATGTTGAAATTTCGATGCAAGTTTCGAACAACTTTTCCATCATAACATCAAAACGACGTCTTTTCGAGAAACTATTTCTGACTGCATTAATAGTGATATTTTCATTTTAAAATAAATAATTAATTAAAATAAATAACTTAAGTTGGAATATTTCTTTAAAAAAATAAAAAGAAATGTTTATCTTCGGGTTTTACCCGAAGCGACTTCCAACCCATCTCCCCCTGCTTAAGGACGCACGACTTTTACCTTCCCCTGTCAAGGGAAAATACTGTTGGAATATGTACCTTATGATTAAAAATTGTGTGCTATTCATAAAAATTGTTCTATTCATAATTTTTTAATGAATAATCGATGGAAAAAAAATCAATGACCTTGATCTCCTTGAAGGTCAAGATCAACATCGAGGTCGATGAAAAGTCATTTGCGGCGGACTATGTAAGAGTAAACATTTACCAAAGAAATATTTATATCTTATCCACAGTTCAAACTACAAATATGGATGAATGTATGTTATCTTTGCTTTATGTTGATAAGTAATACTTATATATCAGTTGTGAGATGGAAATAGTGAAAATTAATTAATGAAGATTAATATTCCGATTTTCCGTCCTATTCATTAGCTCGTTAAACATTTCGAAACTGTCATATGAAAAAAGAACGCTACAAGCATATGAAAATCAATCGGTGACTTTTTGTATCTTTTTGGCCTGCAAAGGATCCTACCAATCTTATGAAAATTGAATTCGAGTTAAATTGAAGTCGAGTTAGCCGAAAATTTAAAATGTCGGTTTAATAAAAAGTCTCCATAGGTTCCCTATACTGAATCATTTGATCTTTACAAAGCATTATTTTTCAAAACGGGTTAATATTTAATATTTTATTTTCGAGTACTATACATTCCTAGATCATAATTTTCACTTTCTGTATATAAATAAACAACTCCATTTGTGAGAGGCGAGTGACACAATAATCAAGTATTTCGATTTGTGAGAAGCAATCAAATAAATATTAATTATT
The DNA here is from genome assembly GCF_024713525.1 of Acromyrmex echinatior. Classification (NCBI taxonomy): domain Eukaryota; kingdom Metazoa; phylum Arthropoda; class Insecta; order Hymenoptera; family Formicidae; genus Acromyrmex; species Acromyrmex echinatior. The sequence goes on from NC_141853.1 coordinate 26,319,604, forward strand.
ATCCATATCTAGAGAGTAGCTAAGACAAGCGAAGCGTCATGGAGCAAGACACTGCCGTACTCCTTTACGCGAGTCGGCGAGTTGCGGCAGATTTGACAACATGGTTTCTCCATAACTGGATGAACTGATAAAGTTCTATATATGCTCAACGACAGCTATCGCTCGGTATAATAAAAGGGCTTTTTTTCTACGTGTTTTGTCCTACGAGCGGAGATACTGCGACGCAAACCTCTGAATTTCTGAATTTTATCATCATTTTAAGAAACCTCATTAATGACGTCGACCAGCAGAATGTACAGTTACGGCGTTATGATGTTTTTTAGAGGCTCGCGGCGGTGTGCGCAGCGTTTGGCAAGTTCCCACTCACCAAGTTATCGATGGCGGATATTCGGCGCTTTAGAAATTAACATCTCGATTGCGAAAGTTGAGAAATGATCAAGAACTATGCTAAGAAATGATAATGACAAAGCAATTTATTCATTATCGATTTATTTATTAATATTTAATAAAAGGGGATTGAACGGAAATTATGCATTGGTATTTGTTAATTAAGCTAGGAAATGATAATGACAAAGCGATTTATTTGACATTGATCTCCATTTGTTTATAACTTAATATTTAACAAAAGGAGATCGTATGGAAATGAAGTTATACGCTGATTTTATTTATAATATTTGTTAAGAATGTATTAGACATACACTGATCCTTGCAAAGAAAATTAAATTTGGAAGAATATTTAATATTAACATTTCAAATAAATTATTGTATATATATATATATATATATATATATAATATATATATGAAGTTATGTGAAAATTATATTTCTGTTTAATAACACATTTTTGTAGCTTATTAATTTTATTTATTATTTTTATTGTTAAAAATTAAAATTTTAAAAATAATAAAGAAATTTACATTTCTCTTTCTTAAGTCCTTTAAATATTCAAAATAATTTATGCAAAGATTCATTGCGATTCACTAATTAGTTACAAAGATTAAGAACAAATAAATATTTTATTTATATATTGGACAACTAGTTACATCGCAATGTAATTCTACATAAATAATGTTCAATACATAATGTATTTATATTAAAAAGTTGAGATTTTTATTTTATACGTTTTCACATATTTTTACTAGAGCACAAATTAAAAACATACTACTATTTATTAAAATAACTTATCCAGATAGTAAAACTTCACCAAATTTGTTGTGTTATTATTAAAAGTGATTTAGAATAATCTGTAATCTTTTCATAATTTGCTATCATTTTAAAAATATGTATAAAATTTTAACTAGGCTAGGAAATGATAATGAAAAAGTGGTTTATTACATCACCGATTCCTATTTGTTTATAACTTAATCCATAACGAAAGGACACTAAACGTAAACGAAATTAAACATTATATTTGTTAACTAAGCTAGAAGATGATAATGATCTATTTGATTTTGATCTCCATTTGTTTATAACTTAATATTAAAGCATAAAAGGAGATCGAATGCAAACGAACTCTATCACGCTAATATTTATACAAAATGCATGATATCAGTACAAACTTATCTTTTTAAAAACAGGCGCTAAGAATATGCTTTTCGAATAGAACCTAAGTGATATGTTACGTATTTTTTAAATATTCCAATCTAAGTAATAATTATAATTTTAATTTTCTGCTTCAAAGATATTCTTATTGAAGATTCTTTTATTTTAACCCAAGTAATAATAGCTTTATTAATTAATTAATTTAATTATTTCAAAAATTTTTATTTATTACTCTTTGAGAAAACTATTGTGCTAAATTAAAAATAAAAACCCAAATGATATAGTTTTAACTAATCAAGATATATACTAAAAGTAAAACCTAAGTGGTAATGTCTTTGTTACTTAATTCTAATGGTACGAGGGCAAATCAATAAGACTAACAGATTTCTTAGAAAATGCACTCGCAGTGTCACATTACTTTTTGACAAGTAGCATCTTTCAGCTGATTACTGTCAAATTTTGAGCGGAATTCGCGTGGTTTCATTTCTGTAGACGATTAAAGTGAACAACCTTTATATTTTTTACAAAATGGAAAAAAATGAGTTTCGTACAGTGATCAAACATCTACATATGAAAGGTTTAATACCGAAAGAAATCAAAGCCGAGTTGGATAATGTTCATAGGACATCTGCACCAGCGTTTGCGTCTGTATACAATTGGGTGAATGAATTTAAACGTGGTCGTCATCCACATGTGATGCACTTCGTTCGGGACATCCAATTGAGGCTGCTATGCCAGAAATCATTGATAAAGTCCACGATATTGTTTTGACTGATCGACTGATCGAAAGTGCACGAGATTGTTGAGGCCACAGGCATATCACATGGCACAATGATTTCAATTTTGCACGAACAATTGAGTATGAAAAAGCTATCGGCAAGATGGGTGCTACGTTTGCTCATTGTGAACCATAAGCGCGATCGTGTGATGATTTCAAAACAATGTTTGGAGATGTTTCAACGTAATCTAGATGAATTTCTGCGTCGATTCATTACTGTGGACGAAACATGGATCCATTACTTCACACCCTAGACGAACAGTCAAAACAATGGACTTCACTGAGTGAACCCTCCGAAGAAGGCGAAGACCGTGAAGTCGGCCGGAAAGGTGATGGCCACAGTTTTTTGGGATGTACGCGGTATAATTCATATCGATTACCTTCCGTCGAAGCAAATGATCAATGGCGATTACTACGCAGCCTTATTGGATCGTTTCAACATTTTAAAGAAAAAACGTCCTCATTTGGCGAAGAAGAAAATGCTCTTTCATTAAGACAATGCACGAGTTCACACGTGCCTGGCACTGATGACTAAATTCAACGAATTCTACGAATTGCTTCCCCATCCAGCATATTCACCAGATTTAGCCTCCTGCGACTATTTCCTGTTTCCAAACCTGAAGAAATAGTTCGGAGGAAAGAGATTCATCACCAGAGAGCAGCTCATCGCCGAAACAGAGGCTTATTTTGAAGAGTTGGACAAATCATGTTATTCAGATTGAAAAAGTTGGAGAATCCTTGGATCAAGTGTATCGAACTGAAAGAAGACTATGTTGAGAAATAAAAATGAATCGATAAAAAAAATGTTTTATTATATTTTTCTAAAAACTTATTGACTTGCCCTCGTATATATCTCATTTGTAAAAAATTTGATATTATGATAACTGGCGCCTAGTTAAATTCCAAAATTTTATTTATTAATCATATAAAAAATTACCTTTTTGAAAAAAGGTAAAAGAGCGCTAAGAATATACGTGCTTCTCGAATAGAATCTAAATGATGCGTTACATATCTTTTTATTATTTCAGCTCAATTAGTAATAATTTTAATTCTTCTTCAAAAATATTCTTATTGAAAATCTTTTTATTCAAATAATAGCAATTTTAATTCTCTGTCAAAATTATTATTTCTCGAAAAAAACTGATGTACGAAATTAAAAATTAAAAAATAATTGATACAGTCTAACCAACCAAGTTAAATTTTATTAAATTAAAACGTAAAACCCTTAATCTTTATAATTAATTAGTGAATCGCAATGAAACTTTTCATAATTATTTTGAATATTTAAAGTACTTATAAAAGAAAAATATAAATTTCTTTATAAATTTTAAAATTTTAATTTTTAACAATAAGTAGTACTATATTTGTTATTTGCTTAACTTCAATTATATGTATCATTTGTATAAAAAATTTGATCAACTGGCGTCAAGTAAAATTCCATCAAATTTTATATATTATTTATTAAAAAAATTTGATATTAGTAATTAGCGCCAAATTAAGTCTTATACCAAATTAAACAAATAATACTTTAATGATATGTATTATTTTATAAAAGATTTGATATTAACAGCTGGCGCCAATTTAAATCCCATATCAACTATACCAAATAAAAAATATAATCCAAGTGGTACTATTTTTTAACTTTTGTACAATGAAAGATAAGTACATATCTTTGTATTTCTATTAAAGAATATTCCTATTCTGATCTGAATGACTTTAATTCTTATATGAAATTTTTATATCGCGATTCATAAACATTTTTCCTTTCAATCAAAGTAATAGTTATTTAATTCTCCTTTAAAATATTATTTAAAGCGTTATGACAAAATTGTGTTACCTTGTCATTCAAATGTTATCACAAAAAATTAAAGAAGTAAACGCTTGGCACTGCTCTCTTATTCATTTAGTAAACACTTGGCATTGCTCTCTTATTTATGCTAAATATTCATTTTTAGATAAAAATAAAAGTAAGAGAAACAATCTCCAATCACCTTGATCATAACAAATGTTATCCAGAGCATGATCCTAAGCAACATTCAAGAAGTTTTATTCGTCTGTCGGACATTATGGATAATGCTAATGCCGGCAGTGCTGTAACTTGCAAGCCTTATAATTCGAAAAGTACTTAATGAAAATAAATTTAATTATAGTGTTTTGAAAAGCTCTTCAGATGATCTACAAGAATGTACAATAAAAAATAGGGAGTCCCATTTAAGAAATTGAAGATATTTTTACGTGACTTTTAAGCAACTATTCAAGATCAAACTAATGACACCATTTTATGTCCTCCTCAAAGCTATACAATTTTTGTCTGAAACATTTTTTTTCTAAAATCAAAAATAAAAAAGTTATTTGGAATGGGATATTAAAATGGGACATCCAGTACATATATAATTAGGTTACACAGTCATATAAGTTACGAAAGTTGTGCAAGCTACAAGGTTTAAGTCTAAGATAAATAAACTTGTATTTGTAAGACATGCGTTACGAAAATAAAAAGGAAATAAACAATAAAAAGACAAACAATAATAACCTACTGAAACACAATGTCAACTATATTAAAAATCGGTCGAGCAAATAAATTAAGATATTATAAATATACTAACAGAATTTAATGTTTAATATGTATTAAAAATTTTTACGTATTGACTACATATTTCGAATGTAAATTAATTTTTATTCAGTATAATTACATTAAACGCGTTCAGATTAAACACATTATTGCATTAAAATTGTAATTATCTTTTATTATTTATTTCTATTAATTATTATTATAATGTTTGGATTGTTATAATTTTTCTTATTCGATTCAGCAACGTCAAGTGTTTATTTCTTTAATTTTTTGTAGTAACACTTGGACAAGGTAAAGCAATTTTGTCATAACATTTTAAATAATGTTTTGAAGGAGAATTAAACACTACTACTATTTTGGTTAGAAGGGAAAATGTTTTTGAATGAATTGCAATATAAAAATTTCATATAAAAAGAATTAAAGTAATTTGAATCGGAATAGGAAAATCCTTCCACAGGAATATAAAGATATGTACTTAGGTTTTATTGTACAAAAGTTAAAAATAGTATCACTTGGATTATTCTCATTATTTGGTATAGTTGATAAAATCGCCTATTATGGAATAAGCTCCTAAAGATAGTGGATAGTTCTACTAAACTAAAAAGCGTGTGTGTTGATTTTATCATGAACTTTTTATTCTTAAAGTGAAACTTATTTAGTAGAAAATTCATTATTAAATTATGCGTGTAATCGTTGCAAAAAAGATTTTTGAAATTGAATGTTGTCAAATGTTATTGAGGTTAATTTTTAAATCTTGTTTTATTATATAAAAATAAACATTTGGCAATAAAGTCTGCATGCAGTGATAGAATAAGATCTTATTGATAGGAAAATATGTGATATTAATTTGTTTAATTATAAAGATTTTAGATTTGAATGATCGTGAAATCGCAAGACATGAAAGTCATAATATGAGATATTCAGGGTATTCCTAACTAATATGAGAACATTTAAATAATTCAATATACCAAAGCGTATTATCGAACGATATGTTAAAAGTGACGATTCTATTATTGTTAACTTTCTACATACAATTTTTTCTAATCGTTAATGGAGCATGTTATAATAGTTCTGGTGCGAAAAAAACCTTCTTGGACTCAGCTTAATAACCATATGATAAGATCCAGCGAATCTATGTCTGTTATTATCTGTATTTTTTTTATTATTGGTAAGCTGTCTATTATTTAAATTTTATTTCAATTAAGTTATTTGGAATTCGAATTCAATAATTATATTATGTTCTGCTTAACATTGAGAATGACCCGATTGGGATCGAAACGTCGTTTGTTGTTACTTTATTTATATTTATATTTTTTTTAATACATTATTTTATTTACTTTATATCGTTTTTCTTTTGGCTCGTAGCTTTCATCGATATAATTTTATTCGTAATAAAAAAGATTTGCTTCGATTTTTATGCACCTTTTTTATGTAAAAATACGTGCGCAGGCGTATGTGTGTGGGGGTGAGAGGAATGAGGATGAAAATGGTAAAAGTCCGCATTGCTACCTAAAAATTTCTTGATATATTGTAGAAGCTTGATTTTGAAACGTTAATAAAATAATACTTTAAACGGTTATAACAAAAAACTAGCTTTGTGTCTATGGACACTTTTGATCAGTGAATCAAGAACTATAACATGCTAAAATTTCAGCTAATTTCATTGAGGGCCAATATCCTATGATTTTGTGTGAAGTTCTTTTGTAGAATTTAATTTGGTTTCAGCTATCGCTATCAAATCTTTTATACGAATGATACATATCATTAGAATTAATATTATTTATTTAATTTGATATGGAATTTAACTTGATTAGTAATGTTACATATAATTAGAGGTAAATAACAAAGATAGTATCACTTAAGTTTTACTTTTTAATTTGTTAGAATTTAACTTGGCTAGTTAAGACTGTACTATTTATTTTTTAATTTTTGATTTTGTATATTAATTTTTTCAAGGAGTAATAATTTTTGACAGAGAATTAAAACTGCTATTATTTGGGTCGGAATAAGAGGACCTTCAATAAGAATATTTTTGAAGAAGAATTAAAACTAATATTACTTGAGCTGAAATAATAAAAAGATACGTAATGCATCACTTAAATTCTATTCGAGAAGCATGTATATTCTTAGCGCCTTTTTTTTAATCGTTTTTAAATAACTTTTTATGAATGATACATAAAATTTTGTGGAATGTAACTTGGCGTTAGTTGTCATAACATTAAATTTTTTATATGAATTTTACACATACTATTAGAGTTAAATAACAAAGATATTACCACTTACTATTGTTTTACTTTTAGTATCTTGATTAGTTACGATTGTACCATTTGAGTTTTAATTTTAATTTGACACAATAGTTTTTTTCGATGAGTAATAAATAAATTATATTACAATATAAATAATATCAATTCTTTTAGTTCGTATAACTTACAACAAATTAGTAAATAATAAAACTCAGGTCAATACATTAAACGAACTATAGTTAGGTGTTCTAAATAATATTTATTAATCACAAATTATAATTTTCATGACGATAAGTTTTAACGGTATGTTTTGACTATACTTAGTCCTCATCAGCCGCAGAAATATATAAATACCCAAATATTTAATTATATTAACATATTATGAGGAATATCTCACATTCGAGTTACAATAGATAATATAACAGATTTCTAAGAATTATCTCATCTTCGTGTTACAAAGGATAGTATATTGCAACAATATCATATGTAGTCAAACTTAAAAATAAGCGATATAATGAAGAGTTATAATTCCGAATCAATTCATCGGTCAAAAATATGCGGAAATGTAACATTTTACTTAAAAATGTAAATAGAAAGTACAAATAATCACATAAGAATGCAGTATTACGTTCAAGCTCCGCACGCATGGAGCTGAGGGTGTGAACGCAATAGAATTATTGGATTTGGTCGTGTTCAAGACTCCGGACCGCAAGGGAGCTGTGGGGAAGGACTGACGCAAATCGGAAGGCATTTCGCTTCGTGTGGCTCTTAAGGAACCGGGAATCGAAGGCAAAAAGAAGTGGAAATTTCGCTGTGCTCCGCTAATTGGAGTTACGAGTCGAACATACTTTTTCGTTTAAAAGGCTCAAACTGGATCAGTGTACCACGAAGGCGAATTTTAACGCCAGATGTGCTGCCTGTACGTTCGGTTGGTCTGGCTTTAGGTGGAACTTAATCCAAGTGATCGAGAAGAGAGCGAAGTGCAAGCGGGGCAGAATTTAAAATAAATATAAGGAGAGATTTTTCAAATTAACAAACGGTTAAATTTAATAATAATATAATGAAAGAAATATTTAGCAATGCATTTTTGTTACACTATTTCTTTGGTTTATAATCCTTTTGTTTCGTTTGGGTTAGGTATGTTTTTATGTGCATGTGTGAAAATATCGTGTGGCAGAGGAGAGACGGAATTAAAAAAGAAGAGGCTCAGAGAAGAGCAGAATTGTCGGGGAAAGGAGAACGAGAGCAGATATGAATACGGAAAAAGAATAGTCGGTTCTTTCGATTCGGATCATGACTCGGTTGGCATCAGAAATAGGTGTAAAAAGGTCGTGATAGATTAATTGGTCAATGTTATGGAAAAGAAAGGGGACCCGATCGGGAGCATAATTATTGATGATAGAATCGGTGTCATTAGAAGGGATTAATGGAAAGGGAGATAATTCATAAAGGCGAAGGAGGAAGAAATGGGGGAGAGGTCATCTGGAAGGAGATCAGTTTAAAGTCCTCAGGAACGTGCTGAGAAGGAAAATACGAAATTTCTATTTCTGAGTGATGGTAAGTTGATTTTCGATTTGATCAGCCGGATATTCTTTGCATGTTCCAACGTTAAGGCGGGCACAGGCTACCGGTCGACAAGAGAGACGAGAATGGATAAACCTCATGCAGCGGCAGCGGAGAGCAACGTTACCACGATAACGCACTGCAATGTTTCTTCTTTTTTTATTTTCTATTACGAGGGAACTCGAGCAGAAAAGAAAAATAAAATGGAATATGCCAATGAAACAAAAAAGATGAAGGGGACCGGAGAATAGCGAAATGCAGATTTACTACTGAGCTGATTGAAGAAACTCGGTAAAGTGAGGCCCTTGTTAGCGAATTCTGCTGGTTCTACGATTAGGTGTCCGAGCTCGATGTCTTCCTCCAATACTGACTCTCAACAATGCCCGTATTCATAGTCAGACCTTGTCTACTTAAGGCTTTCTTAAAATTTGTCTTTAGATGCTCAGCAAATGAAATAATTCGTACAGTAGGGGAGACCAGGGTTTCAATTGAATATAGGAGTAAATAGAATAATCGAGGCTAAAAATTAAAAATAAAACACGAGACACGCGTAAACGTGTCTGAATACGCAGCAGCGACTATCGACTATATAAGTCTGCTGTAACATCTTGTTGTGAGCACATCTATAATAAAAGTTATGCCACAATTTTAAAAAATCGTATACTTAAGTAAATATTTTTATTCTTAAAATTTTTGTTTTATAATCGTATATAATTGTCTGAAATATTTGATTTCTACTTAGATAATAAGTGTAGTTCTTACTTAATAAAATCCAATAGATTTTTTGTTTATGTATCTTTGTTATCGTATATTGTTAATGTTTTTAAAAAATAAACGGATGGGGAGTAAACTAACCACAGCATGGAACTGTATGACTCATTTAATGACGACTCTTATAGTACTTACTTAAAATTTTATTCCTTTAAAGAGATTTTCCTCAGTGATAAATGTTGTAAGTTCTCTCATGTCCAATCTCGAAAACTTATTCGATGTCTTTTTGCACGAAATGAAACAAATTTTGTAAAAAGAAGTATTGTTTTTCCTGCGAAGCGAATGTTTGTGTTTAAAATATATTTTATAAAAGTTTTATTAATATGTAGCTAAAGATGTAACTTAAAATATAATACATTAATCTTTATTTTAATAATCTTAGTCGAATTACTCCGATCCTGGGGCTAGTTGAATCAGATGGAATGCATTAGAAAAATGCATTTTTTTCATATTAGTTATCAGTTTCCCCTTATTATTAAAATATTATTAAGTAGTCGAATGTATGTAGTAACTGGTGTAGAATTCATCTTTTCGATAAGTCTTTTAATTTCGTCTGTAAAAATTCGAAATTGAAAAATGAGTCTATTAGCCCCGGTCTCCCCTATCTGAAAATAAATTTAAGAAAGCCTTAAATATAAGGCCCGACTATGAATACGGGCATAAATCTTTTAATTTCGATGACTAAATACGTGAGTTTAACAGAATTTCTCCCACACTCATTCTGAATATAGAGTTAAGTGTTGGGCTGAAAAAAGAAAATCAGTTTCGGATCACTACGTCCGTTTCTCAGGAAAAATCGGAGAAAATAGCCTTGAGTCTCGCGGAACCGGGATTTTTATAGTAATCTGCTCTGATTAACAGCGCATTATTTGATGAATAGATTCGTTAATTAGGAGGTGAGACCTATTTCTTGCCTTCTAATTGGTAAAAGGGGAAAAGAACATTGAACGGAATCTGTTAGCGTGTAAAAAGGTCATTCTTAAAATTTATGAGAAGTTGCGTACGTGCAGTATGTTGAAGAAGCATGTGTAATGTCGACACCGGACCATCAAATTCCACCCTCTGAACGTCGCGTATCTTATGATTATGGACTCGTGAGAATCATCCGCGACTTGACTGTTAAAAAGTATCTTAGCGCCAGTCTTATGCTTCCAATGACATATTTATTATTATTTTAGCCGCGGTGTCTGAAGGACAAAGACTCGGTCCTTTTGACCCTGCTGCACCGATTTTTAGTTTATCTCGGAGCGACATTTACGAGGAGATACTGAATTCTTCATTTTAGTTTTTAATGTGGAAAAAGAAAATTTTTAGTCTTCTTTAGGCTATAAACGCTCAATTTATTTGTTATTCGTAGTTGTTTTTTTACGTTGCTTTATTTCAACGAATTTCAGATCTCTACGAAAGAAAAGAGTCGTGGGAGTCCATCCTGGACGTAACAGCAGCGTACTCGTTGAAAATAAAATATTGTACTATTAACTAGTTTTGGAAAATGACGCTTTGTATATGTCAAATCAATGGTTCATTATAGGGAGTCGTGCTTGTGGAGACTTTTTATCAAGACGATAAGATCTACAACGTATCAATTCAGCCAATTCGACCGAAATTCCATTGTCATAAGATTTGTGCGAGGTCCTTTGCACCTTGATAGTCATTTGACGTCACGTGGCATTGTGCTTTTCGGTGATTTAATGATGGGAATGGTTGTTTGATATTTGCATCGCATTGCGAATATAGCAATGCGAATATGGATTCTAACAAAGTTCGCTTAGTTTCGAGATCATTGGGATTAAATAGCAACCGTTACTCTCAATCTCTTTAATCCGTTTAAGGTGGTTCTTTAGTAAATCGAGTTATTATAGAAATGTCTAATTTTTTTATATAATGGAGTTGAGATACCGAAATTGATATGTACAAAATTCTACGATAGATTAACGATGAAAGAGAAAAAAATATTGAAAATGTAACATATAACTTTTTACGTACAACTTATTGACAAATGAGGCGCGTAGACTCTTTGATTAATTACACACAAATCTTACTATAGACTTTTCTCAAAAACGAGATTATAATAATTTAAAAAATTACGATTTTAATGGTCACAAAAAAATAATAGGTCAACGACTATTCTGGAAAGATATTTACGTGCATAAACTTGCATATAAATTTAACTTCGAAAAATAAAGTATATATAATCTTATCTTGTTTTTGTTTGATGAAGATACAGCTCTTAATTTACTGTCATATGTTCTACACTATTTTATTAAGATATACACATATAGTTTTAATATTTTATCCAAGTTGCAGAGATTTGTAATTTTGGATGGGCTTTGGTGAAGCACCCCGAATTTTCGACTTTATTAGAGGACCACCTTAACTATACGTCCTATAAATTGCCAGTGAAAATGCATTTGTATCTAGATATCTAATGTGATAATTAGATTAAATCAAATGTGATATAAAAATAATTTACAGATCAATATACAAATCTTATAGATAGTTAATTAGATCTTACATCCATAAGATTTGTGTATGTATATTAAAAGTTTGATCTTAAAGTATATTAAATCTGACACTTAAAAATGTCATGAAATTTAATGTACTTTTAAGTTATATAAATTAAATTCAATTTTATGACACTAAATTAAATTTAATGTCTGCAACTGAAAAGTATATTTGTGTACATGTACATGAAATTTAGTGTACTTTTCATAAAATTTTACAAAATTTAGTACATTTTTTATTAAATTTTATTTAGATTTACATGAAATTTAACGTAAATAAACGTTAAATTTAAATTACTTATAATCTCATTTTTATTGACAATATTAAATATTTTTAATGTATCTACTTAAAATTTGCTTCCATTACATGTAACGGAAGCAAATTTCTGTTTTTCTAACAGTGTAGTGTCTCAGCGCTAAGCCAAGTACAACGACACTACCGTGGTTCCTTTACGTGAGTTGCGGAGATTGAAATTATTGGGTTTCAATAACAGCTGAACCGATCAAGTTCTAGATACGTTTAATCGATAGCGTTCACTCAAATTGTGTAATAAAAGTGCTTTGATTTTTTTTCTATGTGCCCTATGAGCGGAGATTGTAATATAATCCCGATGTGAAACTTTTTTAAGATACGTTTTTAAGTCGTCGTTATTATTCGTTATCGTCGACCAGCCAGAATATACCAGGTCCCTTAACTCCATTTATAAAACGTTCCTAGCGTTAGTGCTGCCATCTATAAGAGTGCCGTGAACTTCTTAGTCAAAATCCAACATGGCGCTATGCTCATATATATATTCAGACCAACAAGAAATGTAAAATAAATTTGAAAACAATATTTGGAAATACAGTATTTTTATTGTATATGTATGCAAGTGTATACAAAACATATATAATGTACAATGTTTGACATGTGCATATATGATTAGTGTTTAATTTTAACATTTAGTGTTTTACATAATTTATCGTTTTTTAAATTTTAATAAAATGCTCATTAATCTTTCAAGCATACATATTTTTACTTCGTAGGTTAGGTTTTTGTTCAACCTAAATTTTTTTACTATTCTAGGCTTTTTACTGTTCTAGGTTTACAAAAAACTTAAAAAGAATCGGTGAAATAAGACCATTATTTTTTTTTATATTTTACTGATAAATTTTGAGCTGCTTTATACATATAATTATCAAATGCTATCATTTTTTCCGAATAAATTATTTCATAAATATGCACCATGTTTTAATAAATTGTTCTATAATTGTCATTAATAATATTGTTTTTGAAAGTATGCAATGAAATGTACACGTTGAAAAACATTTATCGTCTAATATTTTCATTAATTTTTTAAAAACTTGAAATTGATGGCAGACATTTTGAAATTCGATTTCTATGACTTCTAAAGCATATTTAATACATTGTAATATTGTTGATTGTATGCCGTTAGTCCCACTATATGTATATCACGTGTTCTTGTTTATTATTATATCAGTTACCTGACAGATGGCGTGAGCACCCTTCTCGTACTAACCTAACCTTTTTTATTATTGTTCGCACACGCCAGAAACCAAGCTCTGTATTTTTATCTTATTCAGCAATAAAAATCCCAATAGGTTATGGGCCCAGGAGTGTGAACGGCTATAATAATAATAAAAAAAGGAGAGTGATAGTGTGTGCAAGGAAGACAGAGGTCCAAGTAACATCGCTTGAATCTGCAAGGATGGAAATAAACTTGAAGTCTGTTACGCAACTGAACTCAAGCAGTTACGTTCGTTGGCGTTTTGAAATTCAGGCTCATCTCGAAGCAAACGATGTGTTTGATGTGGCTGATGGATCGAGAGAGCAACCAACGGATGCCACACTGGCTGATTGGAAAAAGAAGGACGCCTTGGCGAGGTCTTTGTTAAGTAAATCTCTCGATGATGCACATTTTAATTTGGTGGTCGCCTGTAAATCATCCGCTGATATGTGGAAGACTCTCGTGGGACATTATGACGAGGTTTCAAACACGACGAAGCTGGCTGCATTGGAAGCATACAACGACTATCACTGGAAAGACGATATGACTATGACGTCGTATATTTCAGGGCTTATGCTCATTGAAAATAAGCTCAAGGCGCAAAAATTAAACATCGAAAAGGAAATGATTATTACAAAAATTGTTCGTGGTCTACCGCAAAAGTTTGATAACTTCAAGCAAGTATGGCGGATTTGTCCTACGAAGGACATTACGATGGAACAATTACAAGCAAAATTGTTAGATGTCGAACGTGACGTTAACGTGACGTCATCCGGAAATCATGATGTAGCGTTATCTGGTCAGAAAGATCAGAAAGACCGAGAAGTTTTCAAAGGTAAGAAGAAAGCAGGCTGGAAAAAGGACCGAAAGAAGCTACAATGTCACAACTGCAAAGGTTTTGGACATTTTGCTCGTGACTGCCCATCCGAGAAGAAAGACACGAGCTCAGAAGGACGTTCGTCTAGCAATCGTGTGGCAATGCCAGCAAAACAACAATTAGGAGATATTGATGAGTGGATCGGTGATTCAGGTGCGTACAGCCATATTACTCGTAATAGTGATTGGTTTGTAGAATCAAAGGCATTGGATCCTCCGGAAGAAGTGAAAATAGGGGATAGCAGGATTCTAATGGCGACGGCTATTGGCAAAATAAATGTAACAGTCCATAACGGTAAAGAGTGGATGCCGAGATGTCTCAAGGATGTAAGGTTAGTTCCTGATTTTCCTGATTTTGGACCATTCAATCTTTTCTCTATTGTAGCCACGACTGACCTTGGTTACGAAGCACTTTTTAGTAAGTCAGAGGTTGTTGTAAAGAATTCAAAAGGCGAGGTGATTGTCCGTGGTATTAAAAAAGGACACTCGACATATCGAATGCTGATCAAAGTCGAGAAACCAGCTAAGGTTTGCACGGCTCAGAAGGAGATCTCCGCATCATGGGAAACTTTGCACCGTCGACTTGGACATGCAGGAAAAAACAAGGTCAAAGCTCTATTAGAATCTAAAGGATATTGTGCAATTGGAAAAGAAGATTTCTTCTGCGAAGCCTGTATTTTTGGAAAAATGACCAAAGGACCATACAAGGAAATCGTTAATAAGGATTTCAAGCCAGGTGCAAAAATTCACTGCGACCTTAGTGGGAAGGTTTCAATTGAATCGGCAGGTGGTTGCAAATATTTTGCTGTTTTTGTTGACGAGAGCTCAGGATACAAGAAAGTTGCCATGCTGAAAAAGAAGGAACTTGTCGAAGAATTCAAGAAAGTGATTCAGGAAGTCAAGGAAGAGACGGGTCATCCAATTGAGATTTTGCGGACTGATCAAGGCACTGAATTCATTGGTACATCATTTCAAGAATTCTTCTGAAAGAACATAAAATCAAGCATGAGTTGAGTGTTGAGTATACACTACAGTCGAACGGTATGGCCGAACGTGCCATTCGATCTCTTACAGAAAAGGCTCGATCTCTACTTGCAGATGCAAACTTGCCAAAGTTTATGTGGGCCGAGTGTGTCTCGACTGCTTGTTATCTGTCCAATCTCGTCGCCACTCGTGATCTAAAGAAGACATCGTATGAACTCTGGCATGGGAAGGAGCCGATTGAACATCTGCGTGCATTCGGTTGTGATGTTTTTGTGCACATCCCAAAACCGAAGCGAAATAAGTTCGACAAGAAAGCTCGAAAAGGTCAGCTGATAGGTTACGGATCGAGTATCGAGT
Source organism: Acromyrmex echinatior (assembly GCF_024713525.1). Taxonomy (NCBI): domain Eukaryota; kingdom Metazoa; phylum Arthropoda; class Insecta; order Hymenoptera; family Formicidae; genus Acromyrmex; species Acromyrmex echinatior. The sequence continues at coordinate 26,335,302 of NC_141853.1, forward strand.
ACGAAACTGTATCGAGTTTACTTTCAGGATCTTCAAGATGTTCGCATCGCACGTGATGTAAAATTCAATGAAGGAAAGCAAAATTCTTTCTATGTAGAAGACGAGATAAAATCATTATCCACCAATGACGAAACTTATGAAGTCAAAGAAAATGATTCTACTGAGATTGTAAATGAGATCGTTAAAGTATCTACTCATCCGAAGTCAACAAATGTACGCAAACCCAGTGGATCTTTAACCATGAAGCTCCGAAGTCGTAGCATCATCAGTGAGGATGTTCTTGACGAGAAGCAACAAGGAGGGCATGAAGTCCTGATGGCGTTAAACATGGAAGAACCCAAGACAGCAAGAGAGACTCTTGAGGGTAAGGACTCCACTGGATGGCAAATGGCTATGCAAGATGAACTCGATTCCTTCGCGAAAAATGATGTGGTTGAGACATGTGTCTTGCCATCAGAAAAGAATGTTATTGACACAGGCTGGGTATTGAAGATCAAACGATATCCAAATGGTGAAATCAACAAGCTAAAGGCTAGAATTGTTTGCCGTGGATACAGTCAAAAACGCGGGATTGATTTTACCGAGACATTCGCACCTGTAGTTCGTATGGATTCAATTAGAATTTTGTTAGCTATTGCAGCTCATGAGAAGCTGGTGATCAAGCAATGCGATGTCAAGTCGGCATTTCTCTACGAAGACATCGAGGAAGAAATTTATGTGCGACCTCCTGATGCAGTAGACATTGATGATGGAAAAGTTTGGAAATTAAAAAAAATCGCTCTATGGTCCGAAGCAGTCACCTCGGAATTGGAACAAGAAATTTAATAAGCTTGTCACAGCCTTCGGTTTGATTCGTTCTATAGCTGATCCTTGCATATATTATGGAAATGGTCAGAAGGGGCGTTTGTTGTTGGCAATATATGTAGACGACATCCTCGTTGCTGGACAACCAGAAAACGTTGTGACTGAATTGCTAGATTTCATGAGGGCTTCGAGATAAAGATCGAAGAGCCAACCTGTTTCTTAGATTTGGAACTAAATGTTGACCGAAGATCAGGACGTATTCGCGTAAATCAACAGGGATATATTCGTAATATGCTCGCTCGTTTTGGCATGGAAAATTGTAACAAAGTCCATACTCCGGGAGAAGTTCAAATTAGGAAATATCAACTAACGAACGATGAAACATTTGGAGTTCCATTCCCTTATCGACAGGCTATTGGATGTTTACTATATGCAGCGACGCATACGAGACCAGATATCTCGTTTCAGGTTAATCATGCTGCTCGCGCTGTTGAAGCACCAACACCGTATAACGTGAAGGAAGTGAAAAGAATTTTCCGTTACTTAAAAGGCACAATGTCAGTAGGAATTCAGTTTGGTGAAGGTAAAAACGAAGTTGTTGGATATTGTGATTCAGACTATGCTGGATGTCCGGACACTGCTAAAAGTATTAGGTGCGCAACTAAGTTCTCGCTATTATTTTGATGGAAATGCCATCAAAATAACAGCGAGAACTTAGTTGCGCACCTAATACTTATGGACATGTGTTCGTATTAAACGGTGGACCAATATCCTGGGAATCACAGAAGAGCACGATTGTCGCTGACTCCACAACTGTTGCTGAACTGCAGGCTGCTTATGAAGCATCGAAACAAGCCATATGGATTAAAGATCTCATGAAAGAATTCATGATGTCTTCTGAGAAACCAATAATAATCTATTGCGACAATGAAGCGGCTGTTAAGCTGTCAAAATCCGAGGAAATAAAGAAGAAAACCAAGCACGTCAATGTTCGCTTTAATTTTCTACGACAGACTGTTGGAGACAACAACGTGGAAGTTAAACATATTGCGGGCACAGAGAACCCAGCGGACATGCTAACGAAGCCTCTACTCCATGCAAAGCTGCTCCATTGCTGTAATCTTCTTTTTATCGAGTGAGACTACGTCAAGAGGGGGTGTTGATTGTATGCCGTTAGTCCCACTATATGTATATCACGTGTTCTTGTTTATTATTATATCAGTTACCTGACAGATGGCGTGAGCACCCTTCTCGTACTAACCTAACCTTTTTTATTATTGTTCGCACACGCCAGAAACCAAGCTCTGTATTTTTATCTTATTCAGCAATAAAAATCCCAATAAATATATATAGAATGTTACAATAATGGCGGCATATTTCACATTGCATTATATTATTGCAATTAATAACATCTATAATTTTATTTGAATCTATAAATATCTTATTTTGTACTGAAACAGATATGTTTTCCTCATTAATGTTAATTTCGTTTGTTGTTTCAATATTTTGCGATGTTTTAATAAATTCATTTAAATTTATTAATTCCGTAAATGCTAATGTTACTGCTTCATCAGTGTCTATACAATTCGATCTAATAGAATGTTTAGAGGTTAAATTAGAAATTAATTTAGTTTTAAATATTCCTTGGAATTGTTCGGGAGTTGGATTAGTATTTGCGTATGAATTACTTCTAACTTAACTGAAATAATTCTCTATTACATCTTGATTAAGGTATTTTAAATTCAAATATTCAAAACCAGCATTTTTCAATATAAACCATATATCTTTTGCAACTATAATGGTCCATATCCAATTAGCAAGACATTTAGGAGGATTCTTTCTTGGAATTTAATGAGATTTTTTGTCGACATACCGCATCTTTTTTAATTTCTCGCAAGCTTCTATCCAAAATTCAAAATGTCCACTGGAAGAAGATAATATGCTACTCAATCCTTGATGTTCTTTGCCGTTGAAAGAGTCAAATAAATAATTGAAAAATGATAATATTTCGAACGTTGCTTTAGCATTATTTGGTAACTGTATTACTTTGTCTCGTACTTGGACAATTCCTGAAGCAATAAATGATAATTATAAAAATAGTTATATTTAATAATGAAAATGAACATATTTAAACACATTTAAAAATAAATATTGTAATTGAAAGCTTAACAATTGAAAAAATCAAGAGAAAAGTATTTTATGTATTATTGATACATTAATTTCAAATTCTTGCCTTACCTCCATATAATTTTAAGACATCCATAAAATTTGTAACAGTATTGCTGAAAATCTCGGCTGCATATTTAACTCTCATCTTAGATATGAGTTTAAGATCAACATGTTTTTTCGTTATCTTAGGAAGTTAACGTTGTTTCATTAAACACAGTTTATTAATTTCATATGTTAAGATAACGTGATCTCACGAGGCATATTTAATTTTATTTATACTTTTTGTTGATAATGTCTGTATCCAAATCTTTGGTTAATAAGTTATTTCGAACTCCTTTTAACAGATGAACGTAATTATAAACCAGTATAATTTCTCTATTTTTTATTATAAAACTATTTTCTGTAACACAAAAAATTTTATTTATTTTTTATAAAATAAAAAAATAAATTTGTTTATAATATAACAAATATGTACATTTGTAATGAAAAAATTATATATATATTTTGTTATATATATTTAGTGATACTTAGACGTAAACATTTTGTTATGCGCATTTGATTGCTTTCATTTATTAAATATTTTAATGGCATCTTATCAAATTTCTGGCCTGTTATCAAATTTCTCAAAAAAAATACTATGACATGATCCGCAATTTTTCTGCTCCTCTTTGTACCCCAGTCTTCCAAACCAATTATCTTATCGTACTTTTTATTATATGATAAAAAGGGTTACAGAGACATTTCATCCCAGACTAACGCAACATATTTATCTCTTTCATTACTAAAATCTTTTGTTATATGTTGCAAATATTGTTTTATTAATCGAGTGCATATATATTAGGTGTTGGAATTAATTCGTAGCGTTTTACAAGTGATGGGAAGTACTTTCATTAATGTATTTTTTAATGCTCATGTGAAATAAATAACATTCTTTCATTAAAAACGCTACGAATTAATTCCAACACCTAATATATATATATATATATATATATATATATATTATATATGTATCATATATATTGGGTATGGGAATAAGTTTCCGCCCTTTTTAAATGAAAAAGATGTGTTTATTTAAACAAATCTATATAAGTGAGTTTATTCAAAGTATTCTCCTTCAGAAGCGACAACTTTCTCCCACCTTTCCGGTAATAAACGGATTCCTCGAATGAAAAAATCTGGTTCTTTTGAAGCGATCCATTCATCAAGCCATTTTTTGATACCTTCATAAGAATTGAATCGTTCTTCAGAAAGGATCGGAACAAATGGAAATCTGAAGGGGCAATGTCCGGTGAATACGGCGGGTGGGACAGAATTTCCCACTTTACTCCTTCTAAGTATTTCTTGACCGGTTTTGCAACGTATGGCCTAGCGTTGTCATGTAACAGAATCAGCTTGTTGTGCCTATTGTCCCATTCCGATCGTTTTTCTTTCAAAGCTTGGTTTAAACGTATCAGTTGTAGCCAATAACGATCGCCAGTAATGGTTTCGGACGGTTTGAGCAGCTCGTAATATATAATACCTCTTCGATCCCACCAGACAACATAATCTTCGAAGCATGGATATTTCGTTTTGGCGTTGATGGACCTGGTTCACCTAGCATCACCCATGCCTTCAAGCGTTTAGGGTTATCGTAGTAGATCCATTTTTCATCGCCAGTTACGATACGATGTAGAAAATCCTTCCTTTGTTGTCATTGACGAAGCATCTCGCAGATGACCAAACGTCTTTCCATGTTTCTCTCTCTTTCAAATTTTGTATGGCGCCCAATTTCCTTCTTTTTGCATCATTCCCATTGCGTGTAGATGTTTTCCAACAGTGGATCTATCAACATTTAACTCTTTTGCCAACCTATCGAGCGATAAACACGAATCTTCGAGTAATGCTTGCAATTCTGCATCTTCAAATTTTTTCGGTGCACCTTCGCGTTCTTTGTCACGCACGTCAAAATCACCACTATTGAATCGTCGAAACCATTCTTTACTACTAGTTTTCGGTAGCATGCTCACCGTAAATATCTACGAGCAAACGATGCGTTTCCGCAGCACTTTTCTTTAAAATAAAATAATGGAGTAAAACTTCCCGCAAATGTTGCTTTTTTGGAATAAATTCCGACATCTTCAACGCAAAAAAAGTTACTCTTTGTTACGTTTCAAATGAATGCTATCTATTGGGCTCAAAAGTTTGGACACACACCTTTCAAAAACATGTCTTGCCGTTCTATCAAACACACGAGCAATGCTACTAACGACATCTTTCTGCAATGGGTGGAAACTTATTCCCATACCCAATATTATAAATATATATTGTGTGTGTATAATATTATCCACTTAAATCAAACATTTTAATTATTTATAACTCAGAAAATTAATAATATTTGCTTAGTTTATTTGCTAATGCTTGTTTAAGCTTAATTATTTTTACTTAATTTTTAAATTCTTACAATGTGTAATACTTAAATAAGAAATTAATTTATGATATTTTAAATGCATTCAATATAAATTAATTACCTTAGGAGGAACATCGTTATTTCTGAAAATCATATTGATAAACCGTTCTTGGATTTTTATCGAATTATTTAATAAATTTTTCTTGCTGCTCCTTTTCAGAGATAATGTTTTCGTCTGTTCTTTAATTTTTCTGTTTCTCTGCAGAAGACGTTTTAAACATTCTTTTTCATGTTTTAATTTTGTTATTGTTTTATACAATCTTTGGAGTATAGGAGAAAGATTAGCTTTACATATCATTTGTTATAAATCTGGGCGTGTTGATGAACTTTGCAAAACAAGACTTTTTTTTCTAACAGTTGTAGTCGATCTGCGTAATTTTCTAATTGATTTGTATGTTTATCAACAATTTGCATGATCTGTTGTAATTAGTTTCGTTCGTGTATTTCTTCGACTCGTATGTCATGAGCATCGTATTGTTCTTCATTATTTGTTCAATCAATAGATTGTGATCAATATGTTCAACATTTTGCTTAATTTATTGCAATTTATTTGATTCCTGTATTTCTTCCATTTGCATGTTCTGAACTTCATATTCTTCTATAAATGGAATTGCTGTATCATTCAAAACATGATGAAGTTTAGAACAGGAATAATCTGTCTTGCGGAAATGTTTATGACATACTTTGAGCTTTTGCAATTCGTTGCTATTACAATTTCTTAAGTGATTTAAATTCAAACTTTTTGTCCATTCAACACACCTGTATGGATTTTTGGGAAATTTATGTGATGGTTCTTTAGCGGTAGAAGTGCAACCAGAGATACAACAAGTCCCATCTTTTTACCTTAAAATTATTGTTTTTTAATAATAATTATACAATGTTTAATTAATTTTGGCTGCTTTCTTTTTAGACACACAAATGTTGTTCTATCTTTCTTAACGTTCAACGAATGATAAAGATAGAATGATGTTTGTGTCGAGTGTGTCCTCTAAAGGAAAGCATACTATGTATACAATGAGTAGATGTCATATATGTACATATAAGTAAAATAAACAAATACAATTGCAAAAACATTAGTATAAAGTTCGAACATGAAACGAAGCAGATACAGAAATCAATTACAATACATATATAGATAATTCATGCATATATAAAAATCATCTACAACAGGAATGCAGCTTTTTTTAAGAGCACTTACCAGCTCTCAGCCAAAGATCAGTGTCTTGAATAATCTTGAATAAAACGTAATAACGTAATAACGTGTCTTGAACAGTCTTGAATAAAGTGTATATGATGATTGAACCAGGTTGAACTGGATTGAACCAGGTATAAAATCCTCCTTCAGCGGAGAGATCAGGAGATCCAGAGAGATCTTTCTTATTTATGATCATTTACGATCATTTATGATCATTTACGATTGCACAATGTTACATAGTATTACACAGCACATTCACGTTTGTCGCCATGTTAAATTTTGACGCCATATTGAATTTTGACTAAAAAGTTCACGGCACTCTTATAGATGGCAGCACTAACGCTAGGATACGTTATATGAATGGAGTTGAGGGACCCTGCAATATACTGTATACGTTGGACGTTTTGGCGCGAAAGTGCGTTAGCGTATTGATGCAAGAAGTGCTAGTAGTGCATGGTAAACAAAATTATGTGTATTTGTTAATAACTTTTGTTAGTAATTCAGCTAGGAAATGATAAAAAGCGATTTATTTGATCTCGGTTCATTTGTTTATAACTTATAATATTTAACAAAAGGAGATCATTTATAACTTAATTAATATATAACAAAAAGAGATAAGATGAAAACAAAATTATACGCTAGTAACTGTTAACCATGCCAGAGAATGATAATGAAAAGCGATTTATTCGTCATTGATCTCTCTATTTATTTATAAATTAATACATAACAAAAGGAGATCGAATGGAAACGAAGCTATATACTACATTTCTTAACTAAATCAAAAGATGATAATGGCAAAGCGATTTATTCGATCTCTATCTTTATCTGTTTATAAATTAATATTTAACAAAAGGAGATCGGATGGAAATGAAATTGTACACTGATAATTGTTAACTAAGCTAAGGAAATGATAATGAAACGCGATTTATTTGTCATCGAACTGTATTTGTTTATAATTAATATTTAACTAAAAGAAATCAAATGGAAATAAAATTATTCACTGGTATTTGTTAACTAAGCTGAAAAATGATAATGACAAAGCAATCTATTCGATCTCGATTTATAACTTAATATTTATCCCGTTTATAACTTAATATTTATCCGTTTGTTTATAACTTAATATTTAACAAAAGAAGATCGAACAGAAACGAAATTACGTCGGTAATTGTTAACTAAAACTAAGAAATGATAATGAACAAGTGATTTATTTATCATTGATTTATCATCGATTTCCATTTGTTTATAATCTAATATTTGACAAAAGGAAATTGGATAGAAAGGAAATTATACGTTGGTATTTACTAAGCTAGCAAATGGTAATGAAAAAGCCATTTATTCGTTATCGATTTCTGTTTGTTTTTAATTTAATATTACGTAACAAAATAAGAACGGAAACGGTTTAACAAAAGAAGATCGAACAGAAACGATATTATACACTGTATTTGTTAATTACGCAAAAAATGATAATAAAAATTCGGCTTCTTCGTCCTTGATCTTCATTTGTTTATAACTTAATTCTGTTTTATATAAAATAACGAATATAATATGTAATATTTAAAATCGGATAGAAACAAAAATATAAATAAAATTTTATAAATATATATATATATTATATATATATAGCAAATTATACACTGGTATTTATTAATTATCATTTTTCGGAAAATACAGATGACCATCGTTTTAACGTTTTCACTTAAGTAATTATATCTTTAATTCTCCTTTAAAATTTATTATATAAAAATTATATCACGAAGAAAAATGGTCAATAGGAGTCAATTTTGGTCCCCTTCAAATTTCATATAAACACATGAAAAATCTATTTCTTGAGTCAATTATAAGGTAAATTGTTTATGAGAAGACGTTCACTACATGATATCATTATAAAAATCATTTTAAAAAAGGTAAAAAAAGGTGATAAGAATATGTGCTTCTCGAATAAAATCTAACTATTCAACCCAATTAATAGTAGTTTTAATTTTTCTTTAAGGATATTTTTATTGACGGTCTTCTTGTTCCAACTCAAGTATAACAGCTTTAATTCTCTGTCAAAGATTATTACTTTTCGAAAAAAACTGATGTATCAAATGATAATATTAACTTTAATGATATGTTTAGGAAAAGAAGAGCATAAAAGTTACCGCCCAAGATATTGTTTGTGATATTTAATTATCATTACATTAATAAAACATTAGACGTTTCGGCCACAATCTAGCCATCTTCAGTAAATTCACAATATTCTTAAAATGTAGAATTACATATATTTAACATTAAATTCAACCGTGTAATATATCGTGTAATATAACTATGTATAAACGTGTTCTTTCATCATGTGAAGGTGCATCGTACAACAATGTTGCAGCGCCAATTGTCATATTGCGAATTATGTAGAATAAGAATTTCCAGATTCTAATTTCAAAAATTTAATTATTAATATTTTCTAGTCGAAATGTATGAGAATAGAATCGTTACCTGTTTTACAGCAAAAAAATGATGAATCTTAAGTACATCCTTTACACAGATAGAAATTTGTTGTGACATTGTGTGTTATTATTTGTCATATATGTTACCACTATACAAGGTGCGTCCCAAAATTTTCCGAACTTTTTCAATAGGGATAGGTCGGGTGGCGCCATCCGTGTGTTCGATTGCGCGTTTGAAAGGTACATCCCTAGCTGACTTCCAGTAAAAATTTCATGACATTTGGTTCAGTGGAAACGAAGTTATGGCGTCTCAAGTGTCAGTATGTTGTATACATCGGTACGAGAATGAACTTCGAACAAAGAGCCAATATTAAGTTTTGTTTTAAACTTGGTAAAACATTTACCGAAACCCATAATTTGATGAAACAAGTTTATGGTGATAATTGTGTAGCCCGTGCCAGTGTTTATGAGTGGTATACGCGATTCAAGAACGGTCGTGAGGACATAAATGACGACGCACATACAGGTCGCCCAAAATCGACAATTAACGAAAATTCCATCGAAGTTGTGCGTAATTTCATCAAGCATGAGCCAAAATCTTCAGTGAGATACATGGAAATGGAATTGAACATCCCCAAATCAACGATTTATCGCATTTTGACCGAACATTTGGGCCTACAAAAAGTCTGTGCACGATTTGTTCCACACAAGTTGACTGACGACCAAAAAATGCATCGAATTCAACATTCAAAGGACATTATTAAGGAAGCAAAAAAGGACCAAAACTTCCTTTATAGCATTGTTACTGGTGACGAGACGTGGTGTTTTCAATACGATCCAGAAACCAAGCGTCAAAGCGCGGAATGGAAGGCGCGAAACGACCCAAAACCCAAAAAATCGCGTTTAGAGAAGTCAAAAGTGAAGACAATGCTCATTTGTTTTTATGATTCGAAGGGTATTGTGCACAAAGAATTCGTTCCAGCAGGCCAAACAGTTAATGCTGTATTCTATGTAAGCGTTTTGAAGCGTTTGGTGCACCGCATTCGTCGTATTCGGCCAGAATATCGCGAAGGAGGAAGTTGGCGCTTGTTACACGATAATGCGCCATCTCACCGTTCGACACTTGTCACTGATTTTTTGACTAAAAATCACATTTTAACAATCAACCATTCCCCGTATTCGCCTGATATGGCACCTTGTGACTTCTACCTATTCGGCAAAATGCATTTGTCCATGAAAGGAAAGCGGTATGTGGACGTAGAAGACATCCAAAGGGCTTGTACCACTATTCTGAAGGACGTGCCTTGAACGACATAAAACACTCATTTGAAATGCTTTTAGATCGTGCCAAACGTTGTATTGAGTCCGACGGGGACTACTTTGAATAAACAATTTGAATTTGAAAAAAAAAGTAAACCGTTGTTGTTTTATTTCGAAAGTTCGGAAAATTTTGGGACGCACCTTGTATATATATATAAGGCGTATGACTTTGCTCATGCGGTTTTTTTCCAAAATTCGAGGCTTTATTGTAAAAAACTGGTTATACATTTATGATTCAAAGTATTGTCTATCGCTGGCCACTACTTTTTCCCATCTTTCGGGCAGCATACGAATCCCGCGTCGAAAAAACTGATCATCTTTTGAGGCGATCCACGAATCGATCCAATTTTTGACTTCTTCATAAGACCGGAAGTGCTGGTCAGCCAGGTACCATTGATCGAAACAAGTGATAGTCAGAGGGAGCAACGTCTGGAGAATACGGCGGGTGGGGTAGGACTTCCCATTTCAACGTTTCCAAGTATGTCTTGATCACTTTCGCAACATGGGGTTGAGCATTGTCATGCTGCAAAATCACTTTATCGTGTCTCTCGTTGTATTGCGGCCGTTTGTCTTTCAATGCTCGGCTCAAACGCATCAATTGCGTTCGATATTGATCGCCTGTGATTGTTTCAGTCGGTTTAAACAGCTCATAATATACTACACCGAGCTGGTCCCACCAAATACAGAGCATGATCTTGGAGCCGTGAATATTCGGTTTGGAACGTCGACGTGGAAGCATAGCCGGGAACTCCCCATGATTTTCTGCGCTTGGGATTATCGTAATGAACCCATTTATATATATATATATACATATATGTATATATATATATATATACATATATATATATATATATACACACATGTGTCAAAAGTTTAGAATGTTCTAGAATTATTTATTAAGTGTGAGAGAGATCTTTCTTTAGAAAAGGCAGATAAACATCGGGCAAACCTTCAGTGTGCTTCACTTTGCTTATTGATACTATTGTACTTATTTGGCTTTTTATGTATATCATTTCAGAAATTCTTCTTTTCATTAATGATTGTTCTGTGTCTAAAATTCTGATATTATCCCAATCCAATTCATGCATCTTATTCAACTGGTGACGTGAAACCACTGACATCTCCGAGGTGGATTTTCTTATGTCAGCCCTATGTTCTTTTATTCGAGTTTTTAATTTTCTTTTTGTTTGGCCAATATAAGAAGACTCATAATATTTAAACAATTTATTTTCTAAACCACTCCACAATGATCCTCTTTACGCAAAGAATCTTTTCCAATTTTAATAAATCTATTCATTTTATTTATAGGTTTGTAAGCGATATTAAAGCCCTGAATATGTGATAGTTTTTAAAATTTTTTTCTGATACTTTATTTAAATATGGTATTATTGTATAAAAAACTTTTTCTTTAAATTAGAATTAGAGTCGCTTTCGTTATTGATGTACTCACTATTTTTATCTTCTCTATCTAAATTCGTTCTATTTTCTAAAGTTTTAATTCTATTTTTTATTGTTGAAAAGATGAATTCAAGAGGATAACCATTCATTAACAGAGTGTGAATTAAGTCAGAGATGTTTTTTTCCTGAAATTTTGAATGAGATAAAAGCAATATTCTATTTAATATATATATATATAAATAGTGGTAACATATATGATATGACAAATAATAACACACAATATCACGACAAATTTCTATCTGTATAAAGGATGTACTTGAGATTCATCATTTTTTTGTTGTAAGACAGATAACGATTCTATTCTCATACATTTCGACTAGAAAATATTAATAATAGATTAAATTTTTGAAATTAGAATCTGGAAATCTGGATTGATAAGCTTCAGATTTATTTTGTTATCTCCCAACGCATCGTCACGAGTTCACAAACTCGATCTTAATCTGTCTTCGCGTTTATCAATCAAAACACTCGATATACTAAATGAAATCATAGTAGTTTCCAATTCTTGTTCTACATAATTCGCAATATGACAATTGGCGCTGCAACATTATTGTACGATGCACCTTCACATGATGAAAGAACACGTTTATACATAGTTATATTACACGATGGTTGAATTTAATGTTAGATATGTAATTCTGCGTTTTAAGAATATTGTGAATTTACTGAAGATGGCTAGATTGTGGCCGAAACGTCTAATGTTTTATTAATGTAATGATAATTAAATATTACAAACAATATCTTGTGCGGTGGTTTTTATGCTCTTCTTTTTATAAGTTTTGATTTATAAACCACGTTCGTTTTTATGTATTAATGATATGTATTATTTGTATAAAAAATTTGATATCAACGCCAAGTTAAATCCCATACCAAATTAAGTACAGAATACAATTCATAATTGCGTTACCTTGTCCATTCAAGTTTATCACAAAAAGTAAAAAGTAAAAAGAAGTAAACACTTGACACTGCTAGATCATAGTATAACATAGTGCTATAAATATGAATACCAACGGTATAACATATTAGTGCTAAAAACATGAATGTAAAATAAGAAAAATGAGAAACATTTCCATAAGAATAAAAGTATTTAGCGTAGGTATATGTTCGATTGGTTAACAGTCGTATAAGTTACGAAAGTTGTGCAAGCTATTAAGTTTAAGTCTGAGATAAATAAATTTGGATTTGTGAGATTTATATGAAAAAGAAAAAAGAAATAAACAATAAACTTTATTTTTATTCAGTATAACATTCAGATTAAATTCATTATTACATTTAAATTTTAACCCTTAGTACCCATATCTAAAGAAAATTCCTATCTACTCACATTCGAGTATTTGTAACCCAGCGTTTTCTTTTGCTTGTATCTTCGATTGTAATGCATTGATTTTAACTAATTTTTTTTTAATCTATCATTTGAAAATTGAAAAAAAAAAAAAAGAATTTTTAAGTTAGAAAGTCTAAAATGTAGCACAAAAGATATTTTGCAGTAGTTTTTATTATTCAATCTAGCAGCGTCAAGTATTTTCTTCTTTAACTTTTCGTGATAATACTTAAATGGACAATGTAACGCAATTATGGAATGTATTCTTTACTTAAGTATGGGACTTTATTTAGTATGGGATTTAACTTGGCGCCAGTTGTTGATATTAAATCTTTGATACGAATGATACATATCATTAAAGTTAATATTATCATATTAGTTGATATTGTGTTCTGTGGGGCGTGAAATGATAACTCTGTGTGTCATATGATTGATAGTATATTCTTTCGCGATTGTAACAGATCAGGGGATTCAGAGATTATGCACATGTTAGTGTACGTAGCCACCACGGCTCTGAGAGCTGAGTGCTCTTCCGGCACAGCCGGTCGTAGCTGCAGTCGGTAAGTGTTAGACCGCGAAATATAAATGTACATACATAACACCCTTCTTCTCTGCTGGTGTTATACATAATAGGATTAAGTTTCTTAAGAGTATTAAAAAGTGGTATAAAGTACTAGGAAGGTTGACATGATCTCGTGGATCGCTTAAGAGGTTGGATCTGGCAGAGGCTTTGGTGGCGGAGGAGACGCGAGTAGAGTCCAAAACTGTTCCTCTATGACTGGAGACAAACCAGACGCTTTCGATGGTCCTGAAGGTATGAGTGAACGAAGGAGTGCAAGTAAACTCTGTGAAACAGAACAGGTGGTATATTATAGTTAACATAAAAATGGATTCTATGTGGCTCGCTTCTTTCTTGCGGCACCGTAGCATTCGGTTCGTGCCCGGCTTCTTTTCCTTGACCACAGATGTAGTCTACATGTCTCTTAACACGTTCTGTTCTGGAAGTCAATCTCGTAGTGAAAGTCGCCCAATCTTGTAACGATTGTTCCTTTAATCCATTTATCCATGCAGGGATTGTTCGATAAGAAATAGACTGCTTGTTTGGGCTGGAATTCCCGGAATGTAGGATTGAATATTACTTGTTGTTTCTTCATCGTTCTCGTCCGAATGTCATCCGGGCGGACCATATCAATCCTGGTGCGTATATTACGTCCCAAGAACAACTGCGCCGGGATCTGACTAATTGTAGAATGAAGCTTTCCTGTATTGTTGCAGAAACTGATTAAGGTTTGATTGTGTAGTGTCACTGGTGTTGTCGACATGATACGAAAGATATCTTTGATTGTTTGTACATAGCGTTCCGCTTGTCCGTTCGTTGCCGAGTGATAAGGTGTCGTACATTTATGATACTTACCAGGTGTAGAAGTATGAAACCGGAATTTTTTTGTAAAAATTACACATCTGTTGTTTGAAAATGATAAAAATTTTTTATTCAAAATAATCTCCATTGCTATTTATACATTTTTCCTACCTCTCCGGCAATGTATGAATGCCACGTCAAAAAAACAGTTCTTCTTTTGAAGCGAACCAGTTATCGAGCCATTTTCGTACATTTTCATACGAATTGAAGTGTTGTTCAGCGAGAGCATGTCCCAGTGATGCGAATAGATGATAATCGGACGGAGCCAAGTCTAGAGAATAAGCCGCATGCGCTAATATCTCCCAACTGAACGCCTCGATCGTTTCCCTGACCCGTTTTGCTGTGTGTGATGGAGCATTATCATGAAGCAAAATGACTTTGTGTTGCCTTTTTCCATATTTCGGTCGTTTTTCACGTAATGCTCTATTTAAATCAATCATTTGCTGTCGATAACCATTAGTGTTCACCAGGTTTTAGCAGCTCATAATAGATTACACCCTTCTGATCCCAAACACAGAACATTGTCTTCTTTCCAAAGCGATTTGGTCTTGCAGTGGATATCGATGGTTCGGCTGGATTCACCCATGATTTACGACGCTTAGGATTCTCAAAATATATCCATTTTTCATCACCTGTGACGATTCGATGGAGAAATGACTTTCTTTTGTATCTGTCGAGCAGCATTTCACAAGTGGTTTTTCGATTTTCTTGCTGTCTTTCATTCAGTTCATGCGGAACCCATTTTCCCATTTTCTGAATCTTGCCCATAGCTTTCAAACGAATGGAGATGGCTTTCTGCGTTACATTCAATTGATACGCGAGTTCTTGTTGAGTTTGAGTATCATCTTCATCCAATAAGGCTTGCAATTCGTTGTCTGTGAACTTTTTCGGTGGTTTCCTACGCTCTTCGTTTCTCACGTCAAAATCACCACTTTTGAATTTTTTGAACCACTCGAAACACTGTGTTTTACCAAGAGCATGTTCACCGTAAGCTTCGACAAGCATTCGATGCGATTCTGCAGCAGTTTTCTTCAAATAACAGAAAACCAATGCTGTCCGCAAATCGTAGTTCGTAGGCACAAAACGACATGTTTAAGGTTAGAAAAAAATATACCGTTGTATGGAACTTGGGTTGTTGTATGTTGGAAATCTTCGTCAGCTGTTAGAGAGAGATGATGGCGCTGCAGATGCGGTCTTGTGGTCCTTAAACTGATAGCTAGTGTCATATATAGGGAAATTCCGGTTTCATACTTCTACATCTGGTAACACCATTCGATTGCAGAAACGCTTTGAATTCCATGGCTGTGAACTGAGTGCCATTGTCCGAGACAACTGTGACAGGATTCCATAAGACACGAAGATATTATTGAGTATTGTGATGGTTGAAGATGTGGTTGTTGAGTGAGTTGTTCTTACCTCGAGTCATTTGCTGAAGGCATCAACTACGATAGGTAACATGGTGCCTGCGACCGGTCCTGCGTAATCTATGTGTACGCGCTTCCAGGGTCCTTTTATTCTCAATAGTGATCCCGGAATTTGGGAGAAGCATGTGCATGTTTGGCGCACTCGATGCAGGATGGTTTGCTCTATGTCTGTGTTTATACCAGGCCAATATACGAAGGAACGAGCGATGTCTTTCATTTTAACAGTTCCTACATGAGCTGCGTGTAAATCGTTCAAGATTGCTTTCCATAATGAGATCGGAATAAATACTCGATGTTCGAACAGCAAATAGTTAGCTGCTAATGAATATTTTGCTTCTGGGGCTTTATAGTGGACGCGCATCAAGTCCTGACCCGTTTCCAAAAGCTGTATGATCCTACCTAGGTTGGGATTCTTGCGTTTCTCGGATTAGCTCTGCACGAATCGGTAGCTGTTTAATCTGACATGCGAACTTGCCGAATTCGTCATGAATTGTAATTTCTTCTTTTATCGAGATTCTGTGGTAGATGTCCACTGTCGGCAATGAAGCGCGAGAACAGCAATCCGCATTTGCATTTGACTTATTGGTTTGAATTCCACGTCGTAATTAAAGTGAAAGAGGCAGTCGGCGTAGTTTGCCATGCGATTGATGCAAAGTATCGGCAATGATTTCTCCGGGTATAAGATTTGTGTCAGAAGCTTATGATCGACGATAAGAACGAAGCCGGGTGTATAAGTAGTAAAAGAATTTTTGCACAGCACTATAGCTAGTGCCTTCTTGTCCATCTGTGGATACCGCTGCTCGGTAGTGGTTAGTGTTCGACTAGCGAACGCGATCGGACGTCCAAAGACGATGCGATAATACAGCGCCTAATCCCACTTTGCTGGTATCCGTGGCAAGCAGAAGGGAGAGTGATGGATCGTACGGTATCAAAACTTGTGGGGAAATTAACGTATCTTTAATGTATCTTCGATGTAAGCTTCCTCTGCTGCTGTCCACGAGAAGGGTTTCGTACAGAGTACACCCCTTAATATCGTTTTGTATCGCGAGATTCGGAGCTGTAGTATGTCGCCTTTGTTAGGAATAGCTGCTCCTCTTTAGTGGCTGGTGCGTCCCGAATTGCTTTGATATACTTGTCTGATTTCTGTATGCCACGAGAGTAGATTCTGTGTCCGAGGAACTCGACTGATGGTGAAGCGAAGACATATGGCGCGATTAAGATGAAGACCATTTGATCGCGTTCCAGTGCTTCGTCTAAGCATAAGATTGTCGAATCCATTTAATAATAGTATATCATCGAAAAAAACTAGTGCGTTGTTGAGATCTTGCGGAACAGTCTCCATCCGGAGTTGCCAGATAGCCGGAATGTTTGCCGCCGTAAATTGCGCGTTTAGGCGATATAATAAGCCCGTGTGTGTGGAATGTTGAACATTAGAGCATTTCCAAATTCGTCATCTACTGGAAGATGCGTATAGGCGTCCATGATGTCTAAATGGCAGAAAAGGCTTGCGTTTTTCATACGATTGAACAGATGTTCCGGGATAGAATGCTCGTCTATTACAATATTTGATTTAAAATCGGTTTATAGTTATCAGTGACTCGTATCTGCCCGTTCTTTTTTACTACAATGTGTATTGAGGAGGCCTATTCGGAATGTTCAATTTTTTTATAAAATCCCGATATAATTTTGGCTTTGATTTCCTGGGCGTAGTTGTCTCGCAGGGGTACCTCACATGCACAAAGATTGGTGCAGCTTCAGGTTTGAAATGTGCCTTAACTGAGGGCCTATGAGTTTACCTGCTTTGTTGCTAAAGATATCTTTGTAACGAGGCAACAAGTGATTGTTTTTCTTGACTTGCGGATAAACGAGATAACGAGGTAGTCAACGAGTGCATTTTAAGTGATGAGAATAATTTAACATAGTTGATCTCATTAGCGAACTCAGCTATCCATTCTTGTCCCAAGAAAATATCAAGCTGTTCCTTAACAACGTACAAATCTAATTTACACGTCGTCGAGCTGAGTATACTGATAACCAATGTACTGATGCGATGGCCCATATAACTGACGAATTTCCGATCAGTATTGCACAATGTAAAATTGAGTTTGATTGAACGCAGCGTTTTCTCCTTCACTATACTGCATGGAGCACCTGTATCTAATTCCATTTACAATTCGCGGTCGTCTATCTTAACTGTAATCAGTTATCTGCTTAGGATCGATAGACTTGACCTCTTTAATTTTACTGAATTGCTGCTGATGTCAATGTGTTCTGCTGGTCGAGCTGTAGTAACTCGATCCACGTTTTGAGATGTTTGATCAGTTTTGCCTGCTCTTTCGCTAGTTATAATTGTGACAACTAAATTCGCAAAAAGGGCATTTGTTGCGTCTATAAGGATCCGCATCCTTGGCAAGGACGAATGCTATTGCTGTTGCCCTTGTTCTCTATATATATATTTTAGATGAGAGGTTGCGCCGTTGATTCCGCGATGACGGTCTGTAATGAGGAAGTAGTTTATTGCGCTTAGTTTTTGGTTGAGTATAATTTATGAATTCCTTCAGGCGTATCTGACGCTTCAGGTGTTTTAACTGCGTTTGTGAAGCGCATGACTTTGAGAGTGCTAGCAACTTTGAGAGTGGGCTTCTGTGAAAGTCAATGGTTTTTGCGATGACTTTATCGCACATCTCACGCGATTCTAAATGCAAAAATTGCTCGATTAGCATTCGATCTAGGAATTCATCGTGGGCAGTAACTTGCTTGAGTTGTAGAATAAAATTCACGATACTTTCTTTTTTATATTGCACTATGTGGCGGAATTTGATACTTTCGGCATATTTATTTTTAGAGCGATCAAAATGATTAATAAGCGTGGAATGTATCTGATTATAGATTAATTTCTCTGGCTGATGCGGGCTAATTAAAAATTTAAGTGCATTATTGAGTTCAGTGCCCATATGAACGCGAGCATAATTAGCATGCAATTTCTCCGATATTTTACTTAGCAGTAATGTCCAGTCGAATCATATGAAATAATCTTCGACCGTTGTTTGTTCCGACGAGTGATATTTCGATATTGAGAATGCTGGCGGTCTCGTTAACGCAGGAGATATGGATTGTGCTGTTGAAGTGGACGAAATATTCGTTGCTGATGTTTGCAATGCATTTGCAAGCATGCTTGTGAATGCTTGAATGAGCTCGGGCGGTACTTCCATTTTTTTTGGGCTGATAACGTAACCTTAAATATACCTTCTTGTTCTCGAAAGATATTCCGTTGCGACGAGTTACCGAAGTGCGAATTCGTGTGTAGAATTTGATTCTGAATATTCCTGACTATTGTATTCTGCTATGTGGGGCGTGAAATGATAACTCTGTGTATCGTATGATTAATAGTATATTCTTTCGCGGTTGTAACAGATCAGGGATTATGCACATGTTAGTAAGTGTTTGTAGCTACTAGGGGCTCTGAGAATTTAGTGCTCTTCCGACACAGCCGGTCGTGGATGCAGTCAGTAAGTGGTGTAAGTGGTGTTAGACTGTGAGATATAACTGTATATACATAACAGTTAATACATCAGTTTTTTTTTTAGGAATAATTTTTTACAGAGAACTAAAGCTGCCTTACTTGGATTGGAATAAGAAGATCTTCAATAAGAATATCCTTAGAAAAATTAAAACTACTATTAATTGGGTTGAACATTTAGGTTTTATTCGAGAAACACGTTTCTTAGAGCCTTTTTTTATCTTTTTTAAAAAGTAAGTTTGTACTTTTAATATGCACACAAATGATCTTTATTATTTTTCGAAGTAATCTTCCCATAGAGACTTCTGATAACGTTTATACAGCTTGCGAAAACTCCGTAAAAAGTCATCTTTGGATATTACCATAAAGGTGACTACACGGTCAATAATATTATCAGTATTAATAATCACTGACTATATTACTGATCATGCATGGTTTATATTTATGCGTGATGATGGGTTAACGTAAAATACCGATGATGTGGATTTTGATTCTCGAGCATCAGTATCGCTTCATTAGGATCCATCTCTGCTGCAAATTCTTATAGAAAATTTTTCCTATAGATTTGCTTAACCATGGGTACCTGTGATAAATTCGATTGATCCCCATGGGAAAAAGCTCGTAGCTTGCTGCAAATTCCCATGGGTTTTTTCTTGGGTTCCTATAGAAGGCTATAAGATTCTGTAAGAGCTTGTATAAGTATCTATATAGGATTTACGCAGCATATGTACATAAGATAACATAGGAAATTTTTCTATAAGGTTTTAGGAACCTAGGAACATAGGAACTTATGTTCTGGAACCATGAGTTCATGAAAAAAGGCTTCTATAGAATGGTATGGGAAAAAGAATGACGCGCACGTTAATGCAATCGGATTTAAATGATATACAGGATGTCCTATATGAGACTATTTTCGTGCAGATAAAATAGACTAAACTGAGTCGAAAAGTCCTGTACCATTTTACAATTTTCACAATAGTTAACGAGATTATTTTCTAAAGATTGCCGAATAAGCGGATAAAATCGACGCATAGACAACTTTAAAATATTTTTCAGAGTTCTTTATAACATATTTAAAAAACTTTTTAAAGAACTTTTAAAAATATTTTAAAGTTGTCTTATGCATCGATTTTAGACATTCTGCTCATTGGGTAATAATTGTGAAAATTGCAAAATAGAAGACTTTTCGATTCAATTTAATTTGCTCTATTTGTACTCCGCTCAAATTCCAAAATAGTCACAAATCTTCTGAGATATCCTGTATAGTCTTTATAATACACAACGACAAATATGTTTCCGGACAGGGCCTGAAATCATAATTGAAACAACAATATGCATATTTTTTGGTTTTATTATTCAAAATATTCTTCAATACACTTGTTATAGCGATTCAATAGTGATTCAAATGTATGTTCTAGCTCAGTTTGCGGAATTGCCTCTAGTGCCTGTGTAGAAGCTGATTGGATGGTCGGAATGTCATCAAAAAAGCGTCCTTTCAATTTCAATTTCAATTTTGGGAATAATGAGAAGTCGCAGGGGGCCAAATTAGGTGAATACGGTGGATGGTTTAACACAGAGACACGATTTCCAAAGAAGAGCCAAACATTGACAGACAATCAATGAAGTGTGACTCGGTGCATTATCATGCAATAAAGATCAATTTTCTGGATCACGATATTCGGGGCGAATACGATGAATTCTGCCCATCAATCGCTTTAAAACTTCGAGATAATATGCACCAGTAATTGTTTGGCAGTTGGAACAAACTCTTTGTGGATAATACCTTTGCTATCAAAAAATGTGATGAGCATTGTCTTGATTTTTGATGGAACTTTTCGTACTTTTTTTGTTTGTGATGAATTTTTTGACTTCCATTCCACTTTGACGTTTAGTTTCTGGATCATATTGAAAGCACCATGTTTCATCACCCGTAACAATTGATTTTAGGAAGTTTGGATTATTTTCTGCTGCTGCAACGATGTCTCTGGAATAATTGATTCTCGCTGATTTTTTTATCGCTTCTTAATGTGTGTGGAACAAACTTCGCACAAACCTTCGTTTTACCCAAATCTTCATGTAATATGGTTCGAATCGTTTCTCTACTGATATTTAAAGCCTCCTCCATCATTTTTAGTGATGCATTGCGATCGTTTACAACAAAATCACGTACTTTTTCGATTATTTCGGGTGTTTGAACCAAAATTGGCCGTCCTGATTTTTTGTCATCTTCAAGGGTCTCTCTCTGCCTTCCAAAAAATGCTTATGCCACTCAAAAACAGCTATACGACCTAGACATTGACTGCCGTAAACTTGTTGCATCGATCGGAATGTTTCTGATGCACTTTTACCAAGTTTTGCGTTAAATTTAATCACTGCTCTTTGTTCCAATATTAAAATTTCTACCTCGACCAAAATCTTGTTTAACATGAACTGTCATATGTCAACCAAAATGAATGAAACTTTGACAGATGATAGCAAAATGTTCAACCTTTAAAATGCATGTTTGAACGCACAGATGTCGCCACTGGTAGCTGAGATGTGGTTCGTGTCCGCGAACATATTTGTCGCACTGTGTATACATGTTAGAGTTTACACAAAATTCTGTAACAGCCGATTGGTGTAATTCCACGTGAAAATCTAATTGTTTCAAAATTCCAAAAACTAAAAATCACGTGATATAAAGTGTGTTTGACCCAAAAATGTCATGAATATGTATTTTCTTTATGACAGTCAAGATTTTTTTTACTCGACGTGGAACGTACCTCGTTTATTAATTATAATTATCGTGGCTTTCAGTTTTTGGGAGTTACGAATTATTCTCTCAAATTAGTATAGAAATGCCAATTGTAAGGTGGTTTCTTTAGTAAAGTGCCGAAAATGTGGAGTGCCTCATCAGGACCCACTCAAAATTACAAATATCTGCATAATTTGGATAAAATATTAAAATTATGTATATCTTAATGTAATAATATGAGTAAATCAAGAGCTGCATTTTCATCGAACGAAAACAAGATGAGATTGTGTTTACTTTTCGAGGTTAAATTTATATGCAAATTCCTAGATAGCCAAGTCTGTTAAGATCATGTATTACTGTTTGTATGCTACATGCTATATTGGCAGAACTCGAGTAATAGCCGAGCATATTATATCAAACCATAGTTTTTCCGTTTACCACTAGGCGACGTATCTATCAATACTTGTCTCGTATTTAAATTTCTGTCACGGGTAAATATAAAGCGGTAAATATAAAACGGGTAAAACTAAATAACGCGACTAGTGAAAATAAAAATGTATAGCATTTTCTCACTGGTTTAATTTCTGACACAATTCTTTTCAGAAAATTCTGAATATTAAACTGATATTTTGATAACACCGAGCCCCAATTCTCTTATGCCCCCATTTCCACCAACATAGATTAACTTTAATCTCAGTTCAACTTACTCTTCGTTTTTTTCTAACCTTTAGAACTAAAATAAGACGAAGAGTAAGTTGAACTGAGATTAAAGTTAATCTACTTTGATGGAAACGGGCATTAATGTAGAGAATTGTTCATTTATTACCCTGGCGGAAAAATTTCTATGTCAAAGTACGCCAAAAACTATTCCTAAATACGCGATTTGGAACACGGAAGTAGTTTGGCGTAGAATTCTCCAATGCCAAAGTAAGTCGATTCATGTCTTTATCCGCCAAACTACAGCAAACTACGCCAGAAATACGCCTAATTATGCCCGAAAGTACGCTTAACGTTAAAAACTACGCTTAAGTACGCGAATGAACCATGGAAGTAGTTTAAAGTATAACTTCTATGCCAAAGATTTACGCCTTCCTACCCTAAGTATAGTTTCAGGTACATTTACACTGTTTAAAATAATATAATAATATTTTGAACTCATTTGGCATGAATTCAAGATGTTCTGTCAGTAGAATTCCATCGTAGCATGAGTACTTTAATATTAAAGCCCAACTTTAAGAGCTCATTTCACATGCGAAATGCTGCGCTCCTTATATTCTTTCTTAGGTGATTTTTATTTACGAATCTTATTTAAGCGTCTCCGCCCTGAGATGCATAATGCTCACGGATGAGTAAGAGTAATTTTAGAATGGCATACTTCATCATTAAAAATTAAAAGGTAAGTATTGTACATTAGTATAGTTTGACATAGGAACACGTACTTCAAACGATTTTTTCGTGCAACTGCGTAGATTGGCGGCAGTTTGGCATAGATATTTCTATGCCCAACTATCAGACTGTAGAGTGCAATTCCGCGTAAAAAGCATAGAATGATATACTTACTTGAAATACGAAAAAATAAAAATTAGTTTGGCGTCGTTTAGCATGAAACGCGTAGTTCAACAAACCGACGTGAATCTAGCATTTAATTTTATCAAAAATAAAAATTAATTATAAGCGTTAAAAATTAATTTACGCCAAGCTATGCCAAGTGAAAAATAAAAAATGACCAGCGCGCAACTTTAAGATTTTTTAATTTCATTTATGCTATTAAAAAATTTTAAATCTTAAATTTTTTATTTTTCGCTTTCTGTTTAACTGTTGAAGTACGATATAATAATCGGTACAAACAGATACAAACGAAGTGCAAACGCGCTACGGCTATTAATTTTTACTTTTGATAAAGTTGGGCGCCAGGTTCACATCGGTGTTCAGGAAGTAATGATTTATTAGTTGCGCGTACTTTGGCATACTTTCTATGCCTAACTAAGTCCAAGTACGCCATTTGGCATAGCTTGGCGTAGTTATTTCTATGTTTAACAATGCGATTTTACGTCACAGTCATAGAAGTAGAAAGGCATACTTTTTGGCGTACTTTGACATAGAAATTTTTCCGCCAGGGTAACATTATTTAAGATGCAATAAAAATTAAGAGTACATTTTTTATTTAGCAAAATTTTATTCTGATCAAATGTACTTTAATAAAAATTAGTTAATAAAAGTTAAATGTATGATAAATTATATTTATTTATTACGTGTATTTCTGCTGCATTTTTGCCCTCAGCAGTTGATAATGCTAGATTACGCTAGATTACGTTTTATATTAAATGCCATGTTTTCGCAGTTAGTATTTGATATGATAAATTATGTTGTATTCTTGCCGCAATTTCGCTGTCACAATGTGACATCAGATTATGCTTGATTTCTGCTATCTTTTTGTTATTAGTATTAAATTTGATATATCAAATTTTGCCCGATATTTACTATGTATTTGCTGTTACGATATTTGTAATGAAAAATGTTCGATTTTTATTATACTTCTACCGCCGTTCTATGTTAGCAGAGTATGTTGTTACAAATTACAAGCTTAATGAGAAAGCACCAGCTTAATATCTGCTGTAACGTTATGATCAAGTTTGCTAGCGTAGTACTAGCATTTTACTAGGTTTATGCATGTAAATATCTTTCTAGAATGATCTTCGTTGACCTATAATTTTTAGAGATGCACCGGATATCTGGAAATTATCCGGTATCTGATACTTTTTTATCCGACCGAATAGTCGAATTCATTAGTATCCGGGAATATATCCGGATATCATATAATTAAAATTTGATATTAAATTGTTGATTTTTTTTTATACAAATGTTCTAAACATAAGTATTCATAATGCTATAATATTTTATACATTGTTACAAAATTACAATCTTTTTCTCTATAGGCTTTTGTTTTAGAAAACTTTCTCAAAATTCGATCGGATATCCGGAAAATGTATATCTGACTCAAAGAAATTGCCTTCTTGTATATTCGATCGGATACCAGATATCCGATGTTACATTCTGTCTGAATATCCGATATCCAGTATTCGGTAATTTTACGATTCGGTGCATCCCTAATAATTTTTTTATGACCATTAAAATCGTAATTTTTTAAACTATTATAATCTCGTTTTTGAGAAAAATCTATGGTAAGATTTTTATGCATTTAATCAAAGAATCTGCGAGCCTTATCTGTCACTAATTGTAAGTTATACGTGAAAAATTACATTTTCATTATTTTTTCTCTCTTTTATCGTAGAATCTAGAATTTTGGACACGTATCAATTTCACTACTTCAACTTCATTAAAAAAAATGTAAAAAAAGTTAGACAGTTTTATGGGGTAATTTGATTTACTAAAGTACTTAAATTGTTTATTAATTCGCGATTTACATTATGTAAGTTGCCTGCTGATAAGAGAGCTCATTCATTAATAACCATTTCAATAATATTAGGTTGGTGCATATGAAATGTCGGATTTTCTTTACATATGAACGTTTGTCTCCCTGTTTTCGTTATGCTTTTGTTTTTGACATAACCTCGTTTACCATATAGTCGTATTGTCCATTGCCAGAGTCACATTTCAACAAAGAAGATTTTCTCAAAAGTGTTCCATTTTGTTATTTGTTTTGAATTTCGTAAGGATATGAATTCAACCGATATTCATGTAATTTTTTTTATATGAGTATAAACTTGGTAATAATGCTGCAAAAGCTGCACGCAATATAAACCAGGCATTTGGGGAGAATACTGTTAACGATCGAAAAGTGCAGCGTTGGTTTGAAAAATTTCGGTCTGGTGATTTTTCCCTACAAAATGAACCGCGTGGAAGATCCAAAACGTCTGTGAAAAATGATGCTCTGAAAGCATTGGTGGAAACGAATCCAACTGTATCTACAAGGAAACTTGCTACCAGAATGAAAGTTGATCATACAACGATATTGCGACACCTTTCTGAAATTGGCAAAGTGAAAAAAATGGATAAATGGGTACCACACGAACTACCCGAGCGAAATAAGCTGGCTCGATTGAATCATCGTATGCTCATCATTACTAACCCGATTTCATCGAGAGCCATTTTTCGATCGGATTATTACTTGTGATGAAAAATGGGTTCTTTACGACAATAGGAAAAGCTCGGTGGCTTGATAGGAATGAAGCTTGTGCTCATACTCCAAGGCCATCACTTCATCCACGGAAAATTTTAATAACAGTTTGGTGGAATGTGACTGGAGTAATTCATTACTCATTCCTTCGAACTGGGGAGACAAATACAGTCGAAAAGTACTGCCAGTACATTGATGAAATGCATGAAAAATTGAAAATTATACGCCCATCACTTGTTAATCGGCATGGCCCAATACTTCTCCACGACAATGCTCGGCCGCACACATCGTACAAAACAATTGCGAATTAAATGAATTAAAATATGAAATTTTGCAGCACCCAGCTTATTCACCGGATCTTTCGCCAACTGACTTTCATTTTTTTAAACATTTAGAACAGTTTTTACTGGCTAAACAGTATGAAAATGAAGACAGAAAATGAAGACTGAAAAATTCCATATCAGAGTTTATTGATTCTAAAGATCAGAATTTCTTTAAAACAAGTATCTATGCATTAAAATCTCGTTGGGAAAAGTGTATTGAAACAAATGGAGCATATTTTGATTAAATAAACAGCTTTTGAAAAAAGATATATGAAAGTTTTATATATTCACTTAAAAATCCGACATTTCAAATGCACCAACCTAATAATAATTATAATGATTAATAAATCATGTAGTCACACATTACTTTGAGCAATGAGATATGTTGAGACTATGATTTCTACATGTGTTTTTTTTTCTCAATATACATACACTTCAATATATAGAGAAATACTGCAAAAAATTCAAATATTTTCTATTTTAATTTTAACTTTCTTTTAGTCTTATTATCTAGTTTAATCATTTTTTTATTATTAGAATTATATTTTGCTAATGCTTTGATTTTATCGTTGAAATGAATAGTAATGATTATATTTAGCATATTAATTTTATAAATTTATTTTATATGATATCGCATATTATTACATTGAATGTAGGCCGCGTGCCATTAGTTTTCTGGTTTCTCCGTCTTACGGATTTTATTTTTTCCCTTCTCTCGTATCTCAGTCAGATGAAAATAGTATAGTAGAAATAGTATAGTAGAAACAGGCTAAGGCCAGTGAGCTAGATTGGTGTATTCTGCAAATAAAGATGAGGATGTAGAATTTAGTTCCAAAAAATTATTTATTTAAAACTAAACAGTATATTTGAGAAATTTTAAATTTTTAAGACGTAAACTTAAACAGTCGTACTCGTTTTTACATATAATTCTATTATTTATTGATAATTCTAGCAGATCTTAGATAGCAATTTATAGCGTTTTAAACTAAAAATTATAGCATAAATTTGCTATATAACATAAATTTTATATAAAAATATGTAAGTTAAGTAAAATATATATAAAATAAATTAACTTTATAATGTTGTTATAAAAAAAAATTTAGATAAAAATGTATAAATTAACTTAGAAGACTAATTTATTAAATTATATGTTTATATTATATTAAATTAAATCTAAATAAATGTGGTTTATTATTTTTCTAAAAGAAAAAGAATTATCTCATGTTTCTAAACATTGCTTTTATATTTGTTTTCTTTCTCATTATTCGGTACGCCGTCTTGAGATATTATCCACGATAAAAATACTTTTCAGATATTTTCCATTTTGTTTTGTGACAATAATAATATATAAAAATAGATTTAAACCACAAGAATATTATATATTTAAAATTCCCAAATATATATTTGATAAAATGAATGAAGAAACACTTACATATACGTTCTTCATAAGTTGCTATATAAAGCTATGAAATCTACTAAATAGTATTGTTGGTTAATTATATTGTCTATATAATTCTAAATTATTATTATATTATCTATATAATGTTATAATTCATATTGTCTATGGTCTTACGAAAATGAATATCTAATCTACTGGAAAATCACAAGTAAATTTATGATTTATCAATATATTATTATAATTTTTGAATCTTACTTGTATATTATAGTCACTGATAATATGCGTGTATCACCACGCATAGTAATCTAGGTTGTTATATCTATAGTTTTTCTGCAATAATTTTACGTTTAAGCAGGTTCGAAGTTCTTACGGATGGTGCCATAGACCACCTCTCTCGCGACATACATCACGAGCTTTTCGCAGCGAATCTTTTGAGTTTATGCGTCAGTGAAGTCTAGACAGTGATTCAAGTAACTTGATTATTTGAATAATCACTTTTGCGTTATTGTACATACGCCATACGTATATAGTATAGTGATAGATCGATGAGTGACAGCGAAATAATTTAAATGTGTTCGATAGTTCGAATTTAAATTTGCGATGTTGTTTTTGTTGCAATTTTTCTAATTGATATCAAAGTATCGAGTTACATCAAGACAATTATTGATGTGTATCGATGCGATTCTGAGCTACTTGATCATACATACTTATCTCTCTATATTGGATAGATTGGATATTGGATAGATTTTCAAAATTGATCATGTGATCGCGTCGATGGCAATTTTAAAGACCTTATTGTAAGTTTACATTCCGCGCTGTTTGCTTTAAAAAAATCATTTAATTTTATCTTCGATAATACGGTAACTTATATATTTTTCAAATTAAAAAGGAAAATTAAAGTGTATCATATAATTATGATAACTATGTATAACTTACATAATTTCAGATCGATATCTTTTTTACTTATAAGAAATGTTACCGTTTATATAGTTCATTTCTCTCTCTTCTCATCTCTTATAATTGCAGTAACTGCATTTTATACATGACAATCGTGTAAACGTGTATAAAAATCGGTTTCTAATATATATATATATATATATATATATATATATATATATATAAAGTTAGAAATGTATATACCGTTTTTAACAGTAAAGTATGTAATGTTTGATATAAAAATGTTTTTGAAAAAGTAATTTAATTACTTATACATACATATACATATGTGTGTATGTGTATGTGTATGTTTGTGTGTGCATGCATGTATGAAGGGAAGAAAAGATGGTATATAAGAAGAGGAATGAAGAATCCAACGAGGTCTGTATAAATATTTACTAACTCTATATTATATTATTTAACTGAAAATTTTAATTAATTGCGGGGATTGGCGGAATAAAGGCACAATTCTATTTAGGTCCTTTTCCGGCTATTAACTTTTTCATGTATTATTGATTGTAATAGAAAAGTATTGTAACATGTAACTTCTTAAAGACATTACATAAATTTATTTGATATTGTACTCATTTGTGTGTAATAAAAAAGTAGCAAGTTATTTTAATTTTTATCAAGATTTTGTAATTAGGCCTTTATTCCGCCCATCCCCTCAATTATTAGAAGGAAAAAAGTGTAAATACAAAAATATGTTTTAGAATTATCATGCTTATTAATGTATTATTAATTCCTTGTTGACCCTGATTTTCTTATTGATTTCGTTATAGTTGCAATTATAGAAATTGTGTTTTTGGAAAAGGATTGTAAAAAAACCTCTGTTCTGGACTCGTTTTAAAGTGTGTTTATTATTATTTTCATTGTTTTTTAAAGCATCCTGTTCCTAAGAAACAACTCATCGTCAGTATCGTATTTATCTTGGGATTAAATTCATTTTACAATTACTTTTATTCCTATCACAGATGAAATATTTTTTTATTAAAAATTCTTAGTATTATATATGTGTGAAATGGTAAGTCTGATAATCGCAGGATCTTTTACTTGACAAGTAACTGCTTTAGCACTCAGTTATCCAACACATCCCTATGTTATTTATAATAATAAAATAGATTTAAGAAAAGAATAATTTAAAAAAAATATCGTTTGTAACATTGAAAATTTATTATGTCTCCATGTTTCTTGAAAAGCTTAAGAAAAATTTGTTGATCTGTAAAAATTTACTAGTTTGATACACTCAGAGAAAAAAATCATTTTAGAAATTAGAAATTTGAAGACAAATAACGTTTCCACTATGAATTATAAAGTTTTAAGAAGAACAATAAATAACTTACATGAACTATGAAAATATAGTAATAATATAGTAACATTCAGGGAATGAAAAGTTACTTTTTAAAAATAATATGTTACTTGTTACCGAAAAAATAACAAGTTACCGTTACTATTACCGATTTTTAAAAATAACTCATTACTGTTACTTGAGAAAGTAACTTTTCGTTACTTTTCCATTACTTTTTTTAAATCGACGACCATCAATCACAGCGGATGGGTAGCCAATCGAACCGTGTTTAATCGTGTGCAAAGTAACGACAAAAGTAACTATAAAATTCGTTACAGTTACTAAAAAAAATGTAACGCAGTTATCAGTAAAGTTAGCAAAAAAACTTGTAACTGTAACTTTGTTACAAGTAACGAATTACTTCCATTGATAATATTAACCATTTATTTAAAATGATTAATATTATATTTTTTAAATTTATTTAATTTGTTTGTTCTTATTAGAACTTTATAATACATACTTGTGATGCTATTTATCTTCAACATCTAGATATATAAATAGATAGCTTTCAGGATTAAAGTTACTAGATTTTTGTACAGTACTGAAAACTGTCTATGTCTATTTCTCATTTGCTTTTGTTTTCAAAACATTTAAAATATATACTGTGCCTTTTATTGTATACTGAATGCTAAAGAATAGAGACTAGGAAATCGAACTTATATGAATGATGTTATCGGATTATGTGCTCAAAAGTAGTCATTTGAATTAATTCGACCGAGATCTCTCTTCTACGATATCTAAAGTCACTAGATAAGAAAATATCGCAAACTACCGCCATTTTTATTCCATGTTGCGGTTATTCAAAACTTATTATATATGAGTGTATTAAAAGGGAAAATAAAACCTGGGAAAATAAATTAAATACATCCATTTTATTTGTAATGCTTAGACATTTTAATTACAGATATAAACGGTAACCTCTAAGCGAAATAAACGAAAACTTTTTTCGTTGTGGTTTTTGCAATTATCGATACCGGGCATTTTTGTTAATGTTTTCAGTTCTAACTTTCTTATACAAAGTCTCAAACGAGTAAGGATTCTAACAAAATCAGATTAGGATTGCCCTTAATATGTAGATATATTAATTACATTACATGCAATATCTGCATTATTCGACATTTTGGCTCCAAAGATACGTCACAGCTAAGGTTGGGATTAATTTGACAATTTCTAAGGTTTTTTACACATAATATACGTCGTACAGGGACGTGTGTTCTAAAAATGTGTGAGCTTTATATTTAAGTTTAACATTTCTACTTTTTAAATTTTAATATGTTCAATAAAGCTTCAGCGCAATGCTTCATGTTCTGTGATGATTAACAACGCTGCATCTTTATCAATTTGCGAGTGACAAATATTGGGTCATCTAAAAAGTATCCGTTGATGGTCAACACCATCTAGTGACAAAAAACCGCGGATACTTTTTAGATGACCCAATATTATGGAGATGTGTAATTATACTTGTGTATCATTCTTGCTGAGGAGAACTCCAAAGAGAATCGAAACGTTCAAAAGAAAAAAAGACATCAATTTAATATCTGATTATTGATTGTTCATTAAATAATTGCGTCGATTATCGTTGCTGACTCTCATTAATCTACTATATTTATCTTTTTGTATCATGTATATTATGTCAAAAAGATATAAAACGTAATATACACGTTTTTAATCTCTAAAATTAATTTTAGCACAGGTATTGACGAACACGTGCCGAACTGTTCTTTAAATTATATTCAAGATTTATTTTTCAATGGCTTATGGCTTACGGCTTTAAGCAGATTATTTTATATGAAATCAGACAAGTAAATTATCAACAAACAATATTACGTATCCTAATTTTATTCGTTTAAGAAAAACTGTTTTAAAAACTAATTGTTTATTTATAGTCAATAATGAATCAATTTAAGTCGTTTCAAAAATAGCGGTTGGAATCCAAGCAATCAAAAGCACTTGATAAAAAAGAGATAGATTTAGCATTAGCTTAATTTTTTTGGGTGTAACATATCATATGTTGTCTAATCATAATATTTAAAAAATTTCATAAAGCTTCTGCTTCAAACATATAAACTTCCAACAAGAAAAAAACTTTCGACAAAGCTACTTGATAAGGTTTAAAAAAAATCTGTTGATCTCATCTTTTGAATCCGGAGTTCTTTTAATAGATGGATGGAAAAATTCATCAGCTAATATGAATGTGGTACGCACAATTCATACAATAAAGTGTATATTGGACGTGGATAATAATTACAACAGTGCACTTACGTAAACATGCACATAACTTTATTTTTGCAAGAGAACAGTAAAGACGCCAGTACACAAAACTGAAGACGCACGTAGTAAGTAAAGAAGGAACAGAAGATGGTGTAATAATAGAATTGCTAATCTAAACTAAAAACTAGATATTGCCAACGTAGAGATTAACTATGATTATATAAACTAAAGACATTTGATTACATATTTGTTTACCTAACTCAACTCTCACTTAATCAAATAAAAGAAGAAAAAATATACATATATGGATAGTAAATATAAATTAATTCCTAAAGACACAAAATGATTGGATATAATAGAGCAATAGGAGTCAAGCACTAGGAGTAATTCTTATGCAAACCAATACGATTAACAAAACAACTTTATTAATAATTAATCCGCTTACATGTTTCGGTTTACTTTTAAGCCATCCTCAGAGACAACATGATGTAATCAAAATTTTTTTACAAACTAATTCATTTCAGTGAATCATCTCCACCTATTAACGGAAACTACACAGTGCGACAAATATGTTCCCGGACAGGGCCTGAAAATCATAATTGAAACAACAAATATGCATATTTTTTGGTTTTATTATTCAAAATATTCTCCTCTGGCTTCAATACACTTATTACAGCGATTCAATAGTGATTCAAATGCATGTTCTAGCTCAGTTTGCGGAATTGCCTCTAGTGCCTGTGTAGAAGCTGATTGGATGGTCGGAATGTCATCAAAAAAGCGTCCTTTCAATTTCAATTTCAATTTTGGGAATAATGAGAAGTCGCAGGGGGCCAAATCAGGTGAATATGGTGGATGGTTTAACACAGAGACACGATTTCCAAAGAAGAGCCAAACATTGACGGACAATCAATGAAGTGTGACTCGGTGCATTATCATGCAACAAAGACCAATCTTCTGGATCACGATATTCGGGGCGAATACGATGAATTCTGCCCATCAATCGCTTTAAAACTTCAAGATAATATGCACCAGTAATTGGTAAATTTCTACCTCGACCAAAATTTTGTTTAACATGAACTGTTATATCTTCGTTATATGTCAACCAAAATGAATAAAATTTTGACAGATGATAGCAAAATGTTCAATCTTTAAAATGCATGTTTGAACGCACAGATGTCGCCACTGGTTGCTGAGATGTGGTTCGTGACCGGGAACATATTTGTCGCACTGTGTATAATATAAAAACGAACTCTAATAACAATCTAAAATGTATTAAAAATTTTAAAAAATAAATTTGTTGGAAGCAAAAATGATTTATCGTAAAATAATAGAAGGTAGCTCACTAAAACAAAAATTCATCATATTGCAAATACTTAAATTCTATTGGTTTAGTCAAAAAGTTTTTGACCATTCAGCGAATCAGTGTCAATTATGTTGAAATTAATGAATAACTTTTAATACATCTAAAACATTATCGCAAAGAAAAGGAAAAAAGAAGGGAAAACCTTTTTAATTATAGTTTAGATGGACATTAAAACCAAAACTGAATCTATAATAATTTAATCTTAATATAACAAAGAATGTACACTGATTAATACGCTGGCAATAACAACGCTCCGATATTTATAGTCCATCTACAATTGGAAAGTAGGTCTTGGAAAGCTCCTCCAAGTCTGTCTGCAGGTTGAGGCCACGTGTCTGTCTCCTGTGTAGCATCTCTGACACCAATCTCTTTCTGTACTGGGGTTCCTCATCCAAAATTGCAATATTTTACCAGTCGAACTCGTGGTCTTTTTCCAATCGGTGGTCATAACCGAATGTGTGATTATGTTTGTGTTCTACACAGGAATATGATTCCTGTGTTCAGCTATTCTCGTTCTCTTCAGTTGTCTTATTGTCCCATGTAGCTCGCATCGCAATCTTTGCAACAGATCTTCTACATTAGATTTTTTTTCATGCGGAAAAGGATCCTTGATGAATTCACGCAACTTATTAATACTATAAAATGATATTTTAATATCCCCGTTGTTTAATCTATTGAATTTCTCGAAAAACATCGGAACGTAAGGAACAATAAACCAAGATTTCGCGCTTTCGATATTATCATTATCCTGTTTCTTTCTCTTAAAATTAATGTTTTTCAATCGTGATTAATATTATCAAAAATGAATTCTAACGGATAATTTCCAATAAGATTTTAATTACAAAACAAAAATTATCAAGATGAAATTTAGGATTTGAAAGTTATTCTATCTACCAAACCGGTAATAATTACATATAATAAAATTGTAAAAAAAATTTTTGTAATTACAACATCATATTGTCTCTGAGGATGGCTCAAAAGTGAGCCGAAACATATAAGCGGATTAATTATTGATAAAGTTGTTTTGTTAACTATATTGGTTTGCACAAGAATTACTATGCTTGACTCCTATTGCCCTATATCCAATCATTTTATATGGATAGTACAATACAGTATCTGAACAACAAAAATAAATATTACAACTGTTTTAATCCCATTTGTTCAGTATAAAAAACATGTTTAGGCTTTGGTAGAACTTTAGTAAGTACATCACATTTTTTTGTTGTCGTATATTTACTTTTACCTCATTACACTCTACTAATTCTCTTATATAATGATACTTAATTGCTATATGCTTGATTTGTCCATGAAATATCGGATTTTCGGCTAGTTTTCCTGCACCTTGATTATGAATATAACAATATTTTTGCACCTTGTATGCAATTCATTAAATAATCTCTTTACATAGACTTCTTTACTTGCTTCATATAAACTTACATACTCAGTCACTGTTGCGTTACTCCTTTTTGTTTTCTTGATTGTCAGCTTGTAGCAGCTTATAGCTGCTTCTGCAAAAAACATTATATATTCGAATGACGATCTACTATACAATCGCCTCATTCGGCATCAGCATATCCTGAAATGTTCTGATTAATTTTTACAAAACGGAGAATAATTTGTTGTATCCTTTAAATAACTTAATACTTTTTGCAGTTATTCAATGTTCTTTGCTATAACAAGTATTAAACTGACTTAAACTACTTATAGCATAATTAACATCAGACCTTGTACATACAGAAAAGTACATTAAAGCATCTACTCTTGAAAAGGATTTATTGTTTTTGCTAGTATTTTTAGCCAACTTTTCGTTTGGAATCAGTGGAGTGCCAACGGGTTTATACTCCACTACCATTCCCAAAACATCTTAGAACATCTTTCGTATAATTTTCTTGAGCCAATGTAATGATCTCTTTCTTGCGATCTCTGCTGACCATCATTCCTAAACACTCCTTAATCTCGCCTAGATCTTTAATTTTAAAAACTTTGGCGATTTCTTTCTTCAGATTCTCTATTTTATAGTTTACAAATATATATAGAAATCGTCTACATAAAAAGCTATAATAATTTGTTTCTCTTCTTGTTTTTTCATGTATACACATAAATCATATCTCGATCTTTTGAATCCTATTCTTGATAATAGATCATGGATTTTTGTATTTCACGATCGAGTCGCCTTAGTCCTTTAGTCCATATATAGCTTTTCGCTAATTTACTTTTTGCTCTTGTCCTGGTACCACAAAACTACTTAGTTGCTCCACAAATACCTCTTCATTTAAATCACCATTCAAGAATGCAGTAGTGATGTTGATGTAGTTCATTTGATAACATGAACAAAATAAAGCATGTCTTTTTTCCTTTTAGGAACTCGATTTCGCTGCGGATATCTTCTTTCAAGTTATACTTTTTGATATTCCTCTTTATTGGTTCACTTTCTGTTTCCTCACTGGTTTTATATTCTGAATCTTCCGATGTCGATTGATTTTCTTCCTCTTCACTGTCATTTTCTTGAACTTCTTTTCCCTCACTGCTTCCTGAAATTGTCTTTACTATAATAATGTCATTTTCCACTATTTCCACTTTTTCAGACTTCATTTCATCTTTAATTGCTGGCTTGACAGAATCAAGAAAAACGACATCCCTTACCATAATTGTTCTTCGAAGGTTTTTCAAATCTAACAGCCGATATCCCTTGACCTCTTCATTATATTATATTCAACCATCATATATGTGCATGATTTTAGATCTAATTTTTTTCTAAGTTGTTTCGGCACATGAAATAAGCTCTGCATCCAAAAATTCTTAAGTGTGAAGGATCCACTTTACGATCGCTCCAAATATCTTCAGGTACTACATCGGTTGATGTTGGTGTGTGATTCTTCAAGTAAATGTATTCATAGTCTCAGCTCAATACTTCTTACTCAAGTCTTTATCAAATAGCATACATTTTGTTTTCTTACAGAGAGTTCTATTAGTTCTTTCTGCAACACCATTTTGCTGCGGCGTGGGAAGACTGTTTTATGCCATGCTGTTTTAAATAACCTTCAAATTCTTGGCTAATATATTCACTACCATTATCGGTTGGCAGACATTTAATGGTTTTATTTGTCGAATTTTCAATCATTGCTTTAAATTTCTTAAGGAAGGAAATCTAATTAAAACCTTCGAAAAATCGAATTTTTTGCATAAAATGTTAATTTAATATTGTAAGAATATGTTCCCAATATTTTAAAACGAAATTCGCAGCCGTTCGGAAGTTATAGCCTCCGAGCGCAATACTCTTGAGCGGCGTCGGGACTCTAATAGCGTGCAGCAGATATACGCAGATATACACTCGCCTGGAGCGGAGACTCTATCTTTCTGTCTCCTCATTTAAAATATCCCTATCATTATTCCAGAATAAGGCTAATGTCTCATAAGAAAACTTGGTTGATCTTTTAGGTAAACGTCTTTTATATGTTTCTATTGTGTGCATTTAGTCGAGACCGTAGGAGTTCGTATTGAGTTCTCAGCTCCGAAGTTCGGCCTGTACTGAACGACAATGCAAATTCGAAATGTCCTATCCGAAAGGCACACACGTCGAATCAAAACAAATATCGAAGTCACGCAAAAGAAAGTTCCATGATAATCAGTTTTCACGATAATCAGTTTGTGAAAGTGCGAGTGCAAGAAAACTCTCCAATGTTAGTGCTGAAGATATTCACTGGAATCTATTACATGGCTATCGTTTGATCGAAAAAAAATTCACCGTTTTACAGCCTTGGCAGAGCTCCTTGTTTGTCGTGAATGTAAACAGAATGTGAAATTTGAAGAAGCTAAAAATCAAGGCCTCAGTTTCAAAATAATTTTACTTTGCCACTGTGGTCGAGAAATCAATTCAGGACCACTAATCAACTCTGGATATGAAGTGAATCGTCGGATGGTATTTGTTATGCGACTCTTAGGCATTGATAGAGAGAGTATTTTTTAAATATTTTTTATAATTTATTCTGCAACCTCATGGACATTTGCAAAGGAATGCATGAGAACACGTATAATAACATCGTCACGCATATCCACTCCTGTACAAAATCTGTTTTTGAAAGCCTCTGCAAGAGAGCTATCGAAAAAGAAAAAAATTCAATGAAGAACATGAGAGGTCCATTTTGAAAATTTCTGGAGATGGCTCGTGAAAAAAACGTGGATTCAAATCGCTGTACAGAGTTGTAACGCTCATATTTATTTTACTATTCGGGCAAAGTCATCAATTTAGTTATCAAAAATAGCTATTGTCATGCATGCACATCTTGGACATGGTAAATACTCCAGAATACCAAGAGTGGTATATAAATCACGAGGAAAAGTCTACAAAAAAATCACGAGGACTCAGCCAGAAAAATGGAGGTCGATGCGATTACAGAAATGTTTTCAAGACCAGAGAAATGTACGGTATGAAATATGATAATTACATTGGAAACGGAAACTCCAAAACTTTCAAGACCATTCTAGATCAGAATCCTTGTGATGATGAATTTCAAATTGTAAAAAGCGAGTGCATTGGCCACGTAGAGAAGAGAATGGACACTCGGCTCCAAAATATAAAAAAAAAACTTGGTGATAAGGACAAACTAACGGATGCTTTAATTAAAAAACCCATAACGTACTACAGTCTGGCAATTAGAAGAAATGTGAATAGTATTGAGGGAATGAAAAAAAGTGTTATGACTACTTATTACACCATTTGATCTCTATGGATGAGAAGTCACAGCATACTGCCCGCCTGGCAAAGACAGCTGGTGTAAGTGGCAGAAAGGAGAAACTATTGGAGCAAATATGGATCTCTTCATGCACCCTCCTCCATTCGACAACAGTCGCAAAACACATTCTTCCAATTTATGAAGATTTATCTAAGGAAGAATTACTTCAAAGATGCTTGGGCGATTATACGCAAAACGCAAATGGAAGTTTCAATTCTACGATTTGGCGTTTAGCTCGCAAACATCTTAATTCTGGCCTGAAAATAGTTGAAATTGCATCCTATATCGCTGCTAGAGTCTTCACTAAAGGATATTCTTCCATTTTATAAATTATGATAGAGTTACAAATAATTATTGGGAGCCAAATCAAGAACTACCTGAGAACGTCGACGCCAGGTATCTCGACAGGAGCGGCGCAGCTTTTTATGCTCTAAAGAAGCTCGAAAGAAAAGAGCCATTATTAGAGCAAAATGAGCTTCTACAAGGAAACAGAAGGACTGTTGTATGGTGCTGAGATTGCTGACTAAATGGTAAATTATAGATATCATGCATTTTTTACTTGTCAAAACTTTAAACGCGTTTTTCTCAAAATTGCATTTTTCTGCACTGCTGGAACTATTTAAAAACTATTCAACCGATCGCGCTAAAATTTCGCACACAACTTCGTGACATCAGTACAATGTCGGTGAACCTGAATGTTTGTGAAAATCGTGATAAAAAATTATTATTATTTATTGCAAAAATTGTGAAAAAAAACGTCAAAAAATGAAAATTCATTTTCAAAAGCGTTTTATTTTCAAAATTTTTGACTTTTTTGATTTTTTTTAAGTCCAACTACGAATTATGAGTATAAATAAGAATTTTTTTGCTAACTATTATAGGATTAATACAAACAGCTAAGCAACTCGCACGCGGACCTGCCAAGGATGCGTTCCACTAAACACCCGCAACGCTCGCGACGCCCGCAAACCCGTTCCACATAACGACCGCGTTCGTTGTGGTCGTGATCATATATGACGCGTAATCGCGACCGCATCAAGCTCACGACGCTT
Source organism: Acromyrmex echinatior (assembly GCF_024713525.1). Lineage (NCBI taxonomy): Eukaryota > Metazoa > Arthropoda > Insecta > Hymenoptera > Formicidae > Acromyrmex > Acromyrmex echinatior. The sequence goes on from NC_141853.1 coordinate 26,375,039, forward strand.
ATGGTTCGTACGTGGATCAGCGTGGTTGTTTCGTCGTCTGCTATCCTTTTGTGCGGATATTTTGTTTTGTGTTCCCAGTGATTTATCAAATTTGTAACAATGGAAAAAGTTTCTTTATATGATCCGGAAAGAAACATTGTAGTTGATGTTATTCTTTCTCAGGAAGATATTTTACGTGCGCGAAATGGTATGTAATATATTCTGAATGTTATGAAACATTACTTTTCCTTAATTAACATACTTAATCTTACTTTGTTTCTGCTTTAACGCAATTTTCTTTATTAAATGCAACTGTGAAAGACAAAAATATAATAAATAATACAAATAGTATATCGAATCAGTCCCAACTCAACAAATCACGCCTATAGTTCAAGAACCGATACATGAAACGAATGCTGAAATAAAGATTTTAAGTGATGATATTGACAGTACGTTAGTTAAAGCGTTTATTCAATTTTTAATGAACATTGAATGAATCAATTGATCACAAGTTTAATGTATATTTCAGGTTCTATGTATAGGTGATCGATAGCTGCTATACTGTTATTAGACACGTATACAATTTTTCAAAATAAATTTTCCAAGTGGAAAATATTCACACAAAAAAATATGAGATAAAATTAGTGCAATTCTTGTGGAAAAAGGACGATCACAGGTGCCACAATGTGCGGCAAAACTGAGAAAAAAACTTATAAAAGCGTGAAAGATCACAATAATTTATCACGCAATGATAGGCGGACTTGGCAATTTTATGAAGTTCAAGAAAAATTAGACTAAAAATGTAGTGAAAAGTTTATTCTACATTTCCTCTTGTATTTTAATATATGTATCTTTTGCAGATTATGGATATCTTTTCGAAAAGAGCCTGATACTCTCCAGTCGCCGTTGCATCATCAACGGGACTTTCTGTTAAGCAGGTCAAGAACTTAGAATTATTTGTTAATACAGAGTCTACATCTGGTAAGTTTATAAATCATCTATGTTGTGGTCTGTTTTTCAAATATTAAAATAACAATTATGTAATGTAAAAGGACAAGTAAGAGTCAGATAAATAAATAGAAAACGCTTTATCACAAATATTCAAATAAATGTACTAAGAAACAATAATAAAATTATAAAATTTACTCTAACGAATCGACAATTTACATGCATTACACGTTACGGTTGTATAATTCAGCCCTCTTCAGATGTACAACTAAAATTATATACAAAAATCTATCCTATTACATTAAAAAACGCAACGCGATGTAAAGATAAAAATCACTATGTTGAAGAAAAATTGTGATGGATATTTTGGACAAAATAAAACCGACATCGTTTGGTGAACAATGTCGGTTTTATTATATGTCGACTTAAATTGTCGATTCACTAAAGTAAATTTTATAATTTGATTATTGTTTCTTAGTATATTTATTTGAATATTTGTGATAAAGCGTTTTCTATTTATTTATCTGACTCTTACTTGTCCTTTTACATTACACAATCGTTATTTTGAAATTAAGAGTCCTGTACTTAACTAACGTTTTTTTTTTCAAATATTAGTTGAGAAATAAAAACTTTTAATGTTATTATATTTGATTATTATCACAATTAATTGTCATGTTGTATTTATTTAGTTCAAATAATGAATATTTGAATTGTTAAAATTTTATTCAAATATTTAATAATAGTTTTTTTATAGAGCTATCATCAACAGAAAGTGTACGTGGTATTAAAAGAAAAGTGCAATCAGCATCAAAAGAAAATATGTACGGTCTGTTTAAGAAAAAGCTTATAGATCAAAAAAATGAACACAAGAAAACAAAAGCTGAAAGGCATAAAGAAAGACTAATAATGGATGAGAAGTTTTCCTTGTAGTTTTGACTAAATTAGCTGAAAAGTAATTAATGCTTAACTTAAAAAAAATGTGTCTTCTAAAAAGTACAATATTTTTTCGTTCCTTTCAAAGTTATTATAGCTAATCATAACTAAAGTCTTTATTCTGTTTAACGTTTAACAATGTCGTGTTTCACTGCACATATTTTGTATTTCATTTAAAAGCTATGCAATAATACAATATCGTTAAATATTTCACGAATAGAAAGTTAAACGTTATTTCTTTTTAATATAGAATATTTTTTATTGTATTTTATAGATTGCTGAAATTTGTTTTCATGTCATTATAATGCATAAGGGAGCATTTGTACTGCCCTAAATACTAATCGTATTTCATATTTTGTAAGAATTGATCAATCATAATCGAGTATTCCACTTTTACAGTTGAATGAGAGGGAATACTTAAGTGTGATTGATCAACTTTTCAGATTATGGAATACGATTACGACCAATATAAACGATCTTTAATACATTAATAATAACACATCTTTTATTTTTTATGTAATATTTTGTTTTGTAATATCTTACATTTAGATGAATTTTAAGCTGGCGGCATACAATACTTTTTTCTCGCTGAATTTGTGTTTTATTACCGTATTGCCAAATGCAAATTCAGCAGAAAAACAAACATCGTGTGCCCATAAGTTTTGCGTGAAAAGAAAAATTTATATCAATTTTATTTTGTTTAATACCGATATAAATATTACTCATATTATATTACTTATATTATAATACAAAGTCATTCTATGATCTCATTTTTTTTTTAAGTTTACTTACTACATTTATCAAAACAATTAAAAAACTTATAATAGAAAAATTTATAAACTTAATAGAACAGTTTATATATGTTTTGTATTTCTTACATTTTATAAGTATGTCTGTAAAACTTGTAAATGTGGTATGTAAATAAAATTATAACATCAAATAAAGAGCAATGAAATATTTATTATAAATATTTATTTTAAAGACATCCGACATATAATGATACAATATTTAGTAAGTTTATTTTCTGATAAAAATTCTCTTATTGAATCATACGTGCATAGTATGTGAATCTTGCATAACAATTTTTTAAACTATTGATGTAAAATATTCATAATTAAATCTCTTTTGGCAATTCCGCCAGCATTTGGTCTTCCTTGATATAAAATAACATGACCTCTATCATACTCTTCTGGAGTACGGTGATAACTTCAATTTCATCATTTCTTAATATACAGATATTGTGAATCACACAGCATGCTATCACATATTCCGTCATTAAATCCACTCTTGACATAAGCAGTAAACTTCTCATCCTCCCTTTCATATAGATAGACCAATGCCTCTTTCGATTGTCACTCTGGCTACTGAATGGCGATAATTATAATTGTTCTGTGCTATTATAAGGTGTCCATTGTCTCTGAAGTCAGTAAGTGTTGATGAATCTCGTATGCAGCATCTCTCAATATATGACTGTGTCAGCTGGAAACTTCTCTTCACCATTCAAGTAGTTTGCTATCTCAGATTGTCGAAAAACTTGCTGGTCATGAACTGAGCCAGGATGCCCAACTGTGTGATCAAAGTTCTGTGATCACACACCAACTGTAAATGAACGCAGATGTAACCAAATCTTTTTAAAAGACTATTCGTTATTAACAAATTAAAATACTTGTTACCTATAACTGTATCGAATGAAATCCTTTATGGTTTATGTAATCGACAGAATTTTCTTTTGGAGCATCTATTCGAATGTGAATACCGTCAATGGCTCTAATGGTTTTTGGAAAACCACTGCTTTCTACGAATCCTTACATAATCCTTTCAGCATAATCACCTATAGGGCATTTAATAAATGTTGAAACATTTAAGAAAAGTGCATGAGTGACCCTTCGCACAGCTCGAACAGCAGTTGCTCTTCCAACATTGAATCTATCGCAAACAGGTCTTAAGAAAGAAATTTATTAAAAAATGTGAAATACAAATACTTTATTGTGAATTAATAATTATTTATTACATTATTTTGAATGTTTCTTTACCTGAAGGAGTCCATCGTTACCATTTTCCAAATAACTATCATTAATTGATGATGTGGTATCATAGGAGATCCCTTTATTTGTCTCGTTAAATATGGCCTGAGTATTTGTAAAAGAAATTCAAAAGTCACCTTCGACATTCTATAAATAAGAAGAAATATTATTGTTAATATCAACTTGCGTAAGACGAAGAAGCATGTGTGAATAATTGGTAGTGAAAAATCATGTATGTTCACTAACCTAAAATGACTTTTGAAATCGTAATCCATGTAGCGGCCCACAACATCGACATAATTTGGAATTCGCGGACGAAGTATACGCTTTTTTCTTTTACGTAACACTAATTCCCATTCATCATCAGAACTCGAGTCTTTAGATTCATATTTTCTACAGCGCATTACGATTATCTTAATGGCATTCATGTTACAAAGACTGTTCACCCACAAAATCCGTTCCACTAAAGATTTCACCCGCAGCACCTGTACGCTAATGGAACGGCAAATACTGCGGTCGTGGTCGTGGTCGTCGCAGACCTTAAATGGAACGCACCTAAATGGGATGCTTCATATGTCCGCCAAAAAATATTTTGAAATATTTTTTGAAAAAATACATATGGATAGTCCAAAACACGTATAAATAAAGTCCAAGTTTGAAAAATGTACAAGCATTCTTTCTTCAAAAAGATTCTTGAAAATAGCTTATTTTTCTTCATTCTAATTGGATTTCCTTCCTTAAGAAAAATTAAAACATATCTTGCACCGTCCCATGATAATTCCTCCATTGAGTCTGCCACATCACTGTGAATTAGTTCCAGCACACTTACTAACGCTCTCCATTACTTTACTTTCGGAAATTTCCGAACAGCTTGTTTGTTTTGTAAGCAGATTATACATGATTCTCATTACGCGTCAAATTAGTTACAAACTTCCAAAGACTTTCAAGCATGAGATCTTAATTGCAAATTTTTATGAGGCATAATTTGATTGCCCATCTAATTTCTCTATATTTGACACTGGAAATTGTAATTGATGTTACCATAGTACAATATTTGTAATACCGGTAGTAATTATATTTAAATTGGTATAACCAAGCAGAGAGGTAGTCACAACTTTCTTTTTCTTCCTCTTTGTCAAAGAATACTTATGTCTTTTATGTGCGTTGCTCTGGACCCATAACCTGTTGGACATAGATAATAATTACAACAATGCGTTTACGCAAACATACACATAACTTTATTTTTGTAAGAGAACAATAAAGACGCCAGTACACAAAACTGATGACATAGCAAGCGAAAAAAAAAACAGAAAATGGCGTAGTAACAGAATTGCTAACCTAAAGTAAAAATTAGTGACATCGTCAACGTAAAGATTAACGGCCTATAATTATATAAACTAAAGACATTTGATTACATATTTGTTCACCTAACTCAACAAATATTTCTTAAATCCTGGGATTTAATTGGACTGAAATAAACTAGTAATCAACTCAAAGAAATTGTCGACGAGGGAAAATTAGCAAAAGAAAAGTTCAATATTACTACGTATGTTGTTGTTTCGATTAATGTATCATTGATAGAGAAAAAAGTAAATATTTGGTACATTATTTGTCAAAGTTATATTACAGTGGCAATCTGTTAGCAAAATCCTTTGTGCCGGAGACACATGCGAAGAATACGTAGGCTGCTAGAAAAGTTTCTGCAAACAATATGAAAAAAAAAACATGTAAAATTCGGTAAATAGCTTTATTGTTTTTTGAAGTATTCGCCTTTAAGATCGATACATTTTTGCATACGCTTGAACCAATTTTCGAAGCATTTTTTCCACTCTGAGACAGTAATCTCAGAAATCAGTACGAAATGTTTCAACAGCTGCTTCAGGCGATTCAAATCGCTCACCACGCATCTTCTTTTTAATGTTTGGGAATAAAAAGAAGTCATTAAATAATAAATCAGGTGAATACGAAATGAGTCATCAATTCGACATTTTTACTGGATAAAAAATCAACGGTTTGACGTGCTGTGTGACAGCTGGCGTTGTCATGATGAAGAATGGTGCGACGATTTCGATTTATTCTACGCAATTCATTTATGACTTCTGGCAAACAAATTGTTGTATATCAATCAGTATTTACAGTCCTTCGATCCTCTAAAGCCACGGTTGCCACATGTCCGGTATAACTGAAAAAACAAGCAATCATTTGCTTGACAGCACTGCGTGAACGAACAACTTTTGTTGGTTTCGGTTCATTTTGAAATACCCAAATAGTGAATTATTGTTTACCTTCGGGCTCATACAAATAGATCCATGTTTCGTCCCCAGTAATGATGTAGACCAAATTTGACTGACCTCGGTTGAATTTCTTGAGCATTTCTTTGCTCCATTTAACACGAACTTGTTTTTGAGCTTCGGTCAAATTGTGTGAGATCCAACGACTGCAAAGTTTCCATACGCTCAAGTGATCATGCAAAATCATATGTATTGCTTTCATATCAATGCCTAAGGATGCCTGAATCTCGCGGTGTCATATGCCGGTCTCGCTCAATCATTTTACGCACAGCATCAACATTAGTGGCAACAACAGACGTGAATGGAATTCGTCACGTCCACGCTGGAATTCGGCAAACCAATTATAAATAGTCCTATTGGATGGTGCTTCATCCCCAAATGAAGTCGATCGATGCATTAGATTACATTTGTAATCGTAAAAAATCATTGCCCGAAAATTTTCACGCAAAATTTCCATTTTCTCACAAAATAACTTCTTTTAAAATACTATGCAAACAAAACTAATTGGCTTGGGTACAAACTGTCAATTGAATTATAAGTTAAAAACATCTAATTTTACGGATATGATAACAGAACGTTGGCGCCACTGGAAATATTAGATTGCAGAAACTTTTCCAGTAGCCTACGTATGAACTATCTTTTACATGCATTCAAGACACCAGCTGCAGAGTATGAATTAAAGCAACAGGGAGGCTCCAGAATTATTTTAGCACGTGACACAAGGTAGTGCAGCTATCGAGATGTATTTTGATGTCGCTGAAAAATTTATTTGTCTGATACAAGAACTAATTGCTAATGAAAAAGTCCAACTAGGCAGTACAAATGGGAGTTTGCTTAAGGATTCCTCATTCGTGATGCAATTACAGGATTTTATCTTGATTTTTTATCCGATGTGCTAATTGAAAAATGTTTGCCAACGATCTGATTACAATATAGCCAAAGGATGTGAAGAATGACTGAAATTAGAAATTCCGACAGTTAATGATGAAATGCAACAAATGTTGTGTAATGTTTGTGTGACTGAAAAAGGTCTTAACATCAATTGTGCTGATTTCGAATTTTCTACATTCTCATAACGGACTAAATGATTTTTACACGATGAACAAAAATTAAAAATGGTTTTCGATTTTTTAAAACAAGAATTGTATTTACAAAATTACTGATGAACCAAGGTTGGAATTATGACAAAAGAATTTTGATATTTTTGAAAAATTGCAGAATCGAAATATATCACTGGATTACAGCTGAACCATTTTATTCTCGCCTACCATCTTACTCAGAACTTGCTAAAAATACTGGCTGCTTTAGCATAACTAGAACGCCTTTTTTGTTTTTGGTCTTTTGTTCATTCGGATTTGCTTAATCGCCTTACTATTGATCGATCTGTAAAATTAATTGATATCTGAAGACACTGGTAGTGTCTCGAAGCTAAACTACGCGCAGCGACACTGTCGTGACTACTTTACGCGAGCCGGCGAATTGTTAAGGATTGAGATTATTGAATCTCAATATGGGCTGAATTGATCAGGTTCTAAATATATTCAATCGATTGCGTCCGCTCAAAATATATAACGAAAGTGTTTTTATTTTTTCTCTACATACCCTACGAGCGAAGATATTGCGAAATCTTAGTAAAATCTTTGATTTTATTAACGTCGTCGATCAGATCAGAGGAAAAATGTAACGCTTTTTCGATAATAGATGGCTTTTGATTCTAATCAAATCAGCGTTAACACTATTGGCAACATTACATATAACGTAACCACATACGATGGCATGACGGTTGTGACGTATATGGCGCAAATTATGCAAGATGAAATATCGAGATTAATCCAGAAACTGTGACTAAATATTCGCCGTCGAGAAATTAAGTGTCTAGGTGTTCTGCGTGTTTGCCATCGAGGAATTGAGTGTCTAGGTGTTTGCTACCGAAGAATTAGGTATATAGATTATCAGATAATATCGAGATTGTCAAGGAACTGTGACCACATTTATACGACACTCTTAATCGGCACTCTTAATTTAATAACATTGATGAAAATACATTTAATCGATGCGTTTTGTATAAAAGTAAGTAAAAGTTTTACAAAAAAAGTATCGCTCTCATGAGCTGTGATTAGTCATTGAAGTCGACGACTATTCAGGTTAAGGAGTTCGTCACAGCAACGAAATATTGCGATGCAATTGCGATGTAAGCATACACTGCACAGACACTGCAGTAAAATTTTCATTTCTCTGCTTTAAAATATAAGAAAATAACTTGTATTCTTAAAGCAGAAAATATGTTTTAAAGCAAAGGATTTGTTTTTAAAGCAGAAAATTTCACAGTATTTCGTGACTGTGACAGAGTTCCTAACCGAGGGAGTAATCACTGAAATATTGTCCCACAGATTACATAATTTCATATGATTTTATTTGATTACAAATAATTTTTTTCACTATATAGAAGTAATTTGGTAAAATGTATGATTTTATTATTAGGTGCGCAACTAAGTTCCCGCTGTTTATCAACAGATGGCTCCAGCAGTAAGATGCTGGTCGATTCTGACATAACCTAAACGTCATGAATCAAGCTTAGACATATGGTAAACAAACCGCTTTGAAACATTAGTGATTTTGTTTTTACGTCATATTCTTTTGGTTGTGTGAAAATGTCTGATTTTGTGCCAAATAATCGTCATATGCGGGAAGTATTGATTTTCTTCTTTCATTCGAAGAAAACGGCGGCTGAAGCGCATAGAGAGCTCCAAAAAGTTTACGGAGATGCTGCTCTAAGTGAAACAACGTGCCGAGATTGGTTCCGTCGCTTCAAAGACGATGATTTCGATGTTGACGACCGTCCGCGTGAAGGAAGGCCAAAAACCTTCGAAGACGCTGAATTGGAGGCATTGCTCGATGAGGATCCGTGCCAAACGCAAGAAGAGCTTGCTTCAGTATTAGGAGTTACCCGCCAAGCCATTTCCAAGCGATTGCATGCGTTGGGAATGATTCAGAAGCAAGGAACTTGGGTTCCTTATGAGTTGCCAAGGGACGTTGAGCGTCGTTTTTTCGTCTGTGAACAACTGCTCCAGCGACAAAAAAGGAAGGGTTTTCTTCATTGCATCGTGACGGGTGATGAAAAATGGATTACAGCAACCCAAAGAGAAGAAAGTCATAGGGGCTGCCCGGTCATGCTTCTACGTCGACGCCTCGGCCGAATATTCACGCTGCGAAGGTTATGCTGTGTATTTGGTGGGACCAGGTCGGTGTTATTTATTATGAGCTATTGAAACCGAACGAAACCATCACTGGGGAACAGTATCGACTTCAATTGATTCGATTGAGTCGAGCACTGCGCGAAAAACGGCTACAGTACGCGGAGAGGCACGAAAAAGTGATTCTACAGCATGACAACGCTCGGCCTCACGTTGCCAAACCCGTTAAAACCTACCTGCAAACGCTGAAATGGGAAGTCCTACCCCACCCGCCATATTCTCCAGATATTGCACCGTCCGATTATCACTTGTTCCGTTCGATGGCACATGGTCTGGCTGACCAGCAGTTCGACTCATATGAAGACATCCAAAAATGGCTTGATTCGTGGATAGCCTCAAAAGATGAACAGTTTTATCGTGATGGTATACGAGCTCTGCCAGAAAGATGGGAAAAAGTAGTAGCTAGCGATGGGCAATACTTTCAATGATTCATTTGTAACCATTTTTTCACAATAAAGTTGCATTTTCATCAAAATAACAGCGAGAACTTAGTTGCGCACCTATTTTTAATATTATACAATGATTTCTCATGGTTACATATGTAATTAGCGAATTATACATAGAAATTTCATATGAATTTTATAATGATATCGAGAGAGAGAGAGGACTCTGTCCCACGATTACATTAGTGGTTATCCCTTCGTTCTTAACTTGAATAATCGTCGACTTTAATGATTAATATCTCGGTTTATAAGGCAGAGCGGCATTTTTTTCTTACTTTTGCAAAAACATGTCGATTGAGGGCCGATCTCACCAACTCCAATTAACCTAATCGATCGATTAAGTATCAATCGTGATTGATCAATTCTGCTGAACAGCAAATCCAATTGATCAGTTCCAATGTAACCATCGACCAATTAGGTTAATTGGAGTTGGTGAGATCGGCCCTGAGTATATTTTTATCAGTCAAATAATAGTAATTCTTAACATAATAGATATATCCAGAAGCAATATCACTCACTGAATGTATTTATTACTAAAACCTTATTGTAGAATATGTGTTAAGGAGCGTTATATTAGCCGGAATCGTATGCCATATGTCGTACTTAAAATTGACTTATCATCTTCAAGTATTCTCTTCTTACAATCGAATGAGAGAGGAATTCTCAACTGTAATTGGTCAATTTTTACAAATTACGGCATACGGCCAATATAAACGCTCCCTTATGCCTGTTCTACAATAGCCGTAAGCAGTAATTGTAGTTGTAAGAATTGATCAATCACAGTAAAATATTCTCACATTTGACTTCATTGATCAATTTTTACAACTATAGCCACTTACAACTATTGTAGAATATAGGCTTTAGAGCCGCCACACACAAAATTTCGCAACAGCGACTGTAAAACGTAAATTTAAGTCGATGAGCTAATTAAGATATTGCTTTAGGTCTACGTAATCTAACGGAAATGGAAATAACAGTAAACTTATCCATAATCTCGCAGTAAGGTGAATTTCAACCGGTTGAAACTTGACACTCGCCTTATGGATAAATTTACTGCTATTTCTATTTTCGTTGGAGTACGTAGGCTAAAACAGTATCCTGATAGGCTCATCGGCTTAAGTTTACGTCTTAAAGTTACAGAAATTTTGTCTGTAGCGGCAGCTTTTATAAGGCCGCAAGCTATAAGCCGTAAAAAATTATACAAGTCAAAGTCGATTATTTTTCTCATATTCGATTGTGATTGATCAATTTCTTTCAGCTTACGGCTTGCGACCCTATTATATTGGGTCATCTAAAAAGTATCCGTGGTTTTTTGTCACTAGATGGTGTTGATGATCAACCCATCTAGTGACAAAAAACCGCGGATACTTTTTAGATGACCCAATAATAGATATAAAAGTGCCTTTTCATGCTGACGTTCGACACTCATTTTCGGCGTCAAAACAAATCACGTGAACATTAAGCGTCAATTTTGATCACGTAATTTTGCTGAAAATGTACGTTGAGCGTCAGCATGAAAAGGCACTTTAAGGGGTTTTAAATCTACACAACTTGCATAACATATACATAAAGAAAATTATCCAATCACATTTTACGTGTGTCTTTATAGGAGAAATGCGATTGGATAATTTTCTTTATGCATACGTTTATGCGATTATGCAAGTTGTGGATATACCTTTAGGGTCATCACACATAAAATTACATAAGTTGCATAACTATAAAACCTTTAGACCAATGAGCATCTTATGTAAATCAACATGTGTTACGTCCCAAGGTCCAACCGTTGGTAATTGATACCTGGACAAACCAGGGACCAATGGCGGGTAACAAATCGAGAGTTGCGCGTCCTTTCGGTTAAAAAGAAACCTACGGTAATCCCTTCATGAATCTTGCTGGTGGTTCGGTTCGTGATGCGGGACACACAGCTCAGTCTGGACTCCGGTTGGTCAGGCTCCTTGTAGATGCTCGATGATTGGCCGGCGCTGACACACTCCGCTCGTTCACACACACGATCTCCAAGTTAAACGATAAACGTATACGCGCGGCAGCGTTTATTGTAAAAGGAGAGGTTTCGTCAAATATTATTATATATACGTACTTATAATTGCTCAAAAGTAATTAGTGTATTTTATAACTTCTGCAGTTGCTACACACATATCCAGACTTATGTTATAACTAATAATTAGATGCGGTTAACTAGGAAGGTTAAATAAGATGTACCTATGATTAGATTGGATTGCTCACGCGAGTAGAATTTAGGAATTAAACTAGAAATCACGATACTCTGGAAGAGACCGTTTCTTGGAAGAGACACGTAATTATTATTTCTGAAATTAATTCATTCGTGTGAATAATATATATATTAGTTCAACATCTTAATACTTAGACCGTAGTGGCGCTTCGGATTGTAAAAATTTGTAATTTGGCCAGGGACATTCCTGGACAAGTTTTATAAGTACCGCTGACGTGACACCTCCCCCCCTAAAAATAAAATGTTGGACTGTGTCCGACGTTTTAACAATTATTTGATTTTTTTTTATCTATGATATTAGCGCAATCATCTAACTTACCGCAGGGTTACATGTTTATTTGCTTAAGGACCAATTGTTTATCCTAGCGATTATCATTTATTCGTTTTCTTTATTTTGCAGCATTGCGCGGAGTTCCTTGTACGAGTCTCTCACTCACGTTTTCACTTGATGTTGGTGCAGTGGGGTTAAGGGTTTGAATTTCTGTCGTGGAATTGGGATTGGAAACAGGGAGGTGGGCCCCCCAGTCCTTTTGTCTTCCAGGTGTATCCTTCTCGTTGGGCCCCGCTAAATGAAGCAGCAGTTGTGTGACGGAGCCCCAAATGGCCCCAAGTAGATGCAGACTCCAGCCGTATACCGAGTGAAGCGCGTAGCCATGGATTATTGTGTCCGCAATCAGTTTTATTAGCTTGATGATAAGAAATATTGCCATAACTCCTGCGCTCGCTGACCCGAATGTAATGAATCCCTGCCAAAGACGTGTCCCCGCGCTTTCGGCAATTCTTTCCAGGGATCTCTCATCAAAGAGGTTCGTCATCGAGATGCTTCCTGAGAGTATGTTGTGACCCATTGCTCCTCGCGCCAAGGTATTCAACATTTGCGGTTTCTCCATCGGAAACATTATATGGTTGCGGAGTCTGTTCAGATCTTCGTCCGAGTATATCCCGCTGGTAGCGAGCGCTGCGGGCGTGACGTATTTCCACGTTGGTCGAGTTAATGGTTGGATGATGGGTGGGGGTAGAGATTCTACCGGGCGCGGCATGAAGCGAAACCACGTCTCGTGTATTTTATACATATTTGGCAGGAGTTCGCTGCAATCCTTATGTGTTCCTGTTCGCGTTAGTATCCTTGATCCGGGTAGAAGGAAAGCTGATCTATTTCCATAGGTCACAGGCAGTTCAGCGAAGCACTCTTCTGTATGTCGAATTTTGCACTCCACTGGAACACATTTAATGAGATGTATGGCTTTTCCGGCCACCACGGCCGTATACTCAGGGGATTTCATGATGCGGTGCGCCATTTCATCCGGTGCAATGCTGGACAATGTGAGGGCGTTCTGGAGTATTTGTTTTTCCAAAGCGCATTTTTGCTCCGTTATGTCTCGATATAAGCGCGTTAGTTGCGTCCTGATGTGTTTCTCTACGTACACGAACTTAGAATTTACATAGGCGAAAATATCCAAGTTGTTCACGGAGATTCTTGATCGCACCCTGAAAGCTCGGTCTTGCTGTGTTTCCAGAATAAAGAGTTTTGGATGTTCCGTTTGCACCAGTGTATACCCGCAGAGGTTGCTTTTGCCTGCTTGCGTGAGCGCGAACGTGGTCTCTCTCGTAGTGACCGTGTAAATGGTAGGTGCCGTCTGGTTGGCCTTGGGAGTTAATTTGCTTGCTTGTCCTTCGTACAGGACGTCGTAATGGCTGAAGTGGCAGCTATCGGGCGGTATCATCGACCAAAAAGTCTCTATCGGTGTCGAGACACTCTCCGGCCGTGACCTTACAGTGTAAGCCGGAAGGTATGATAATCTCATGTGAGTTACGGCGAATGGGCGCCTCGAAGTCCCGCAGTGTGACCCTAATCGTTGCTTGTACTACGACGCTGTCCCACGTTCCATACGGGTCGCTATACTGGGCGCCGCTGCAACGTCCATCCACGGACGTATGTCCGGCGAGGGTGATGCTCCTGGTAGAAGAACTATTTGATTTCAGGCCAGTGATGTAGCCATCTCTTCCTCCCAAATCAATTGCACCGGTTTCATGAATTCTTCGGCAGTTGCTAGCCGCTGTTTCTTGCAAATATACTCTCCTTCTGCCATGCACGATCGATACATGAGAGTGCATCCCGCAATAATATATTATGCGGTCGATCTCAATTTTACACTGGATTACTCTGGTCTTGTCGAAGTCCGAGAGCTGGAGCAATTGGACGTGAGTGTTCTCGGTGATAGGCTCGATGTCTTCCAGATTACAATCCCCTATATCTAATAGAGATAAAGATGTAATATTAAGGCCGTGGCCTCCGCAATCGTAACCCACCAGCCCTCCCGCTGGCAGGGTGAGGAGCGCGGTGATGATGCCGAAAATGATTCCCCGTGTGTCCATTCTTGGGTGCGTTTGTTGTCAGACTAATGCGTCAGTGAGTGTCTCTGCGTTAGTTTCTTCTGCTAGGCTCGGGGTGGGGGGTCGTCATCCTCAGGTAGATGTGTTCCGCGTTCTCCGATATAACGCAATTTCTTTAGTTTATTGCTATGTACTATGCGAGTCCTATTGCTATTTATCGCTATTTTAACATTATTGTTCCTTAAAATCTCTAATATTTCGTGTGGCCCGGTATATTGGTCGGTGAGTTTCCCTTTTACGGGTTCCTTTTGTAAATATACCTGGTCACCGCGTCGGAAGGTTCGGGGGTTACATTTCTTGTCGTAATAAATCTTCGATCTTTGTTTCGCTCGGCAGAGATTCTCTCTGGTTATTTCCTGTGAGTCTCTGAGTCGGTCGAACAATGAAATTATATAATTTACGTATGTTTCACTCATGTCGCTCGGCAAAATAGGATCACTCGTCGGAATTCTAGCTGTTTTACCGAAAACCAACTCATGTGGTGTGAATTTCGTGCTTTCATGCATGCTTGTATTGTAAGAGAACGTTGCTAACCTTAATTGTTCGTCCCACTCTCGCTCTTTGTCGACGTACTGTTTAAGGTATTCCCAAAGTACGTGATGGCTTCTTTCGATCGAGCCATTCGATTGCGGATGATAAGCGGTTGTCTTACATTGCGATATGCGGAATTTTCGGGCGACGGCGCGCATAAGGGCGCTCAAGAAGTTTGAGCCTTGGTCGGTGAGAAGCGCTTTAGGGGTGCCGTAGATACAGATAAACTCATTTACGAACGCGGTGGCTACATCGATGGCGGTCGCTTGTTTAAGCGGTATCGCGAGAGAATATTTAGTTAGGAGATCCTGTATGGTTAAGATATACGCACTGCCGGCTCGAGTCTCGGGTAACGGCCCCATAATATCCATCGATATTTTTTCGAACGCAGCGGCTGGGGTATCCGTTACGACCATCGGCTGGCGGGTCTTCAAGCGCACAAGTTTTTTTAACTGGCAATTTCTACAATTTTGAATGTGTATCTGTATATCCGATTTCATATTAGGCCATTGATAACGGTTTTTTATGCGCCAATAAGTTTTCGTTATGCCTTTGTGGCCACCCGTCGCGGAGTCGTGATATTCTTTAAGTATCCGCAGTCGATCGTCGACTGGGGAGGTTGAAATTTTATTGGTGCATATTGTTATCTTAGCGCTGTGGTTATTAAACGTGTCGTCCAAGATGTCTCTAATTTTTCCCCACGATACCCTATCTATATCACCTTTACATAGTGAGGCCGTCGTTAAGCCGAGTTCGTTGATTACGCTTAATAATGCTGCAATCGCTTCGGTTATTACTTGTCGCCCTATTGTCTCGGATACGCATTCTTTGATTATCAGAGCGATTATGTAACGATTTTTGTCGCTAATTAATTTGGCGCGCCCGAGAGTGGCGTTTTCGATCCGCGGGAGTCGCCCTTGTTCTGCGAGCATGCGCGCTCCCTTGTCGCAGGGTTCGCCCGTCTGTGTGATAAAGATGATAAGATTATCCTTGCGCATAATGAAATTGTCACGTACTTCTCGTACTTTAAAACGTTGGCAAGGAGTGTCGGGAGTGTCAGGTAATGGGAAGTCACTGTCTTCGCTGCTGTCGTCTAACTCTGTATCGTCTTCGTCTATAAATTCGTCACACGTAAGAGAAACTACATCTTCTGGAATGTCATGGCTTTGTCTAGGCGGAGTAGTTTTTGCAGGCAGAGCCGGGGCGGATGTTGAGTCGACACTCTCGTTCAATGCAAGGGGGAACAAAGGTTTATGACTTTTAGTTTTATTGATGGTTTCCTCTGCAGTTACTTCGACCACCGGATTCTTTGACAGCGCATCGGCGTTCGAATTTATTTTTCCTGCTTTATAACAAATTTTGTACTCATATTCGGCGAGTTTGAGTTTCCATCGTGCGAGCCTAGACGTGGGGTCTTTCACGGAATGCAGCCAGATTAAAGGCTTGTGATCTGTCACGAGATCGAACCTATGACCGTATATATATGGTCTAAAGTGATTCACGCTGTATATTATTGCTAAAAGTTCTTTTTCAATTGTAGAATAATTTTGCTCGGCAGAATTTAGGAGTCGGGAGGCATATGCGACGGGGCGGTCCTTACCTATGGGACCTTGACTAAGAATTCCTCCGACAGCGTACTTTGATGCGTCGGTTGTAATTAGAAATGGTCGCGTAAAGTCCGGGTACTGTAAGAGAGCTTCCGAACATAGTAAGGTTTTAAGGGTGACGAACGCGTGTTCCTGTATGTCAGTCCATTCAAATTCTACATCCTTCTTTAGTAAGTTGGTTAGCGGACGAGTTATTCTGGAGAAATCTGAATAAAACGCCGATAATATCCTGCGAGCCCCAAGAACTGCTTAACGCTTTTCGGGTCGTGCGGCACTGGAAAGTTTTCCACCGCATGAATTTTTTGTGGGTCCGGTCTAACTCCGTTTTTGCCGATGATGTGGCCCAAGTATGCGACTTCTTTGCGCAGGAACTCGCACTTGTCAGGCTGGAGTTTTAGATTCGCTTTTCGTAATCTTTCGGCTAATTTATTAAATTTAATCTCATGTTCGCGCAATGACCCTGCATGTAACACGATATCGTCTAAATACACGAACAATTCGATTCCTTGCAGCCCGGACAGAACCTGATCCATAAGCCATTGTATTGGGATTTTTATTGCTGAATAACAAAACAAAATACAGAGCTTGGTTTTCGGCGCGTGCGAACAATAATAAAGAAACAAAAGGTAAGGTTAGTACGAGAAGGGTGCTCACGCCATCTGTCTGGTAACAGATATAATAAAAACAAGAACACGTGATATATATATAGTGGGACTAACGGCATACAATCAACACCCCCTCTTGACGTAGTCTCACTCGATAAAAAGAAGATTACAGCAATGGAGCAGCTTTGCATGGGGTAGAGGCTTCGTTAGCATGTCCGCTGGGTTCTCTGTGCCCGCAATATGTTTAACTTCTACATTGTTGTCTCCAACAGTCTGTCGTAGAAAATTAAAGCGAACATTGACGTGCTTGGTTTTCTTCTTTATTTCCTCGGATTTTGACAGCTTAACAGCCGCTTCATTGTCGCAATAGATTATTATTGGTTTCTCAGAAGACGTTATGAGTTCTTCCAAGAGATCTTTAATCCATATGGCTTGTTTCGATGCTTCATAAGCAGCCTGCAGTTCAGCAACAGTTGTGGAGTCAGCGACAATCGTGCTCTTCCGTGATTCCCAGGATATTGGTCCACCGTTTAATACGAACACATGTCCATAAGTACTTTTAGCAGTGTCCGGACATCCTGCATAGTCTGAATCACAATATCCAACAACTTCGTTTTTACCTTCACCAAACTGAATTCCTACTGACATTGTGCCTTTTAAGTAACGGAAAATTCTTTTCACTTCCTTCACGTTATACGGTGTTGGTGCTTCAACAGCGCGAGCAGCATGATTAACCTGAAACGAGATATCTGGTCTCGTATGCGTCGCTGCATATAGTAAACATCCAATAGCCTGTCGATAAGGGAATGGAACTCCAAATGTTTCATCGTCCGTTAGTTGATGTTTCCTAATTTGAACTTCTCCCGGAGTATGGGCTTTGTTACAATTTTCCATTCCAAAACGAGCGAGCATATTACGAATATATCCCTGTTGATTTACGCGAATACGTCCTGATCTTCGGTCAACATTTAGTTCCAAACCTAGGAAACAGGTTGGCTCTTCGATCTTTATCTCGAACGCAGCCTTCATGAAATCTAGCAATTCAGTCACAACGTTTTCTGGTTGTCCAGCAACGAGGATGTCGTCTACATATATTGCCAACAACAAACGCCCCTTCTGACCATTTCCATAATATATGCAAGGATCAGCTATAGAACGAATCAAACCGAAGGTTGTGACAAGCTTATTAAATTTCTTGTTCCAATTCCGAGGTGACTGCTTCAGACCATAGAGCGATTTTTTTAATTTCCAAACTTTTCCATCATCAATGTCTACTGCATCAGGAGGTCGCACATAAATTTCTTCCTCGATGTCTCCGTAGAGAAATGCCGACTTGACATCGCATTGCTTGATCACCAGCTTCTCATGAGCTGCAATAGCTAACAAAATTCTAATTGAATCCATACGAACTACAGGTGCGAATGTCTCGGTAAAATCAATCCCGCGTTTTTGACTGTATCCACGGCAAACAATTCTAGCCTTTAGCTTGTTGATTTCACCATTTGGATATCGTTTGATCTTCAATACCCAGCCTGTGTCAATAACATTCTTTCCCGATGGTAAGACACATGTCTCAACCACATCATTTTTCGCGAAGGAATCGAGTTCATCTTGCATAGCCATTTGCCATCCGGTGGAGTCCTTACCCTCAAGAGCCTCTCTTGCTGTCTTGGGTTCTTCCATGTTTAACGCCATCAGGACTTCATGCCCTCCTTGTTGCTCTTCGTCAAGAACATCCTCACTGATGATGCTACGACTTCGGAGCTTCATGGTTAAAGGTCCACTGGGTTTGCGTACATTTGTTGACTTCGGATGAGTAGATACTTGAACGATCTCATCTACAATCTTAGTAGAATCATTTTCTTTGACTTCATAAGTTTCGTCATTGGATAATGATTTTATCTCGTCTTCTACATAGAAAGAATTTTGCTTTCCTTCATTGAATTTTACATCACGTGCAATGCGAACATCTTGAAGATCCTGAAAGTAAACTCGATACAGCTTCGTACTCGGTCCGTAACCTATCAGCTGACCTTTTCGAGCTTTCTTGTCGAACTTATTTCGCTTCGGTTTTGGGATGTGCACAAAAACATCACAACCGAATGCACGCAGATGTTCAATGGACGGCTCCTTCCCATGCCAGAGTTCATACGATGTCTTCTTTAGATCACGAGTGGCGACGAGATTGGACAGATAACAAGCAGTCGAGACACACTCGGCCCACATAAACTTTGGCAAGTTTGCATCTGCAAGTAGAGATCGAGCCTTTTCTGTAAGAGATCGAATGGCACGTTCGGCCATACCGTTCGACTGTAGTGTATACTCAACACTCAACTCATGCTTGATTTTATGTTCTTTCAGAAGAATTCTTGAAATGATGTACCAATGAATTCAGTGCCTTGATCAGTCCGCAAAATCTCAATTGGATGACCCGTCTCTTCCTTGACTTCCTGAATCACTTTCTTGAATTCTTCGACAAGTTCCTTCTTTTTCAGCATGGCAACTTTCTTGTATCCTGAGCTCTCGTCAACAAAAACAGCAAAATATTTGCAACCACCTGCCGATTCAATTGAAACCTTCCCACTAAGGTCGCAGTGAATTTTTGCACCTGGCTTGAAATCCTTATTAACGATTTCCTTGTATGGTCCTTTGGTCATTTTTCCAAAAATACAGGCTTCGCAGAAGAAATCTTCTTTTCCAATTGCACAATATCCTTTAGATTCTAATAGAGCTTTGACCTTGTTTTTTCCTGCATGTCCAAGTCGACGGTGCAAAGTTTCCCATGATGCGGAGATCTCCTTCTGAGCCGTGCAAACCTTAGCTGGTTTCTCGACTTTGATCAGCATTCGATATGTCGAGTGTCCTTTTTTAATACCACGGACAATCACCTCGCCTTTTGAATTCTTTACAACAACCTCTGACTTACTAAAAAGTGCTTCGTAACCAAGGTCGGTCGTGGCTACAATAGAGAAAAGATTGAATGATCCAAAATCAGGAACTAACCTTACATCCTTGAGACATCTCGGTACCCACTCTTTACCGTTATGGACTGTTACATTTATTTTGCCAATAGCCGTCGCCATTAGAATCCTGCCATCCCCTATTTTCACTTCTTCCGGAGGATTCAATGCCTTTGATTCTACAAACCAATCACTATTACGAGTAATATGGCTGTACGCACCTGAATCACCGATCCACTCATCAATATCTCCTAATTGTTGTTTTGCTGGCATTGCCACACGATTGCTAGACGAACGTCCTTCTGAGCTCGTGTCTTTCTTCTCGGATGGGCAGTCACGAGCAAAATGTCCAAAACCTTTGCAGTTGTGACATTGTAGCTTCTTTCGGTCCTTTTTCCAGCCTGCTTTCTTCTTATCTTTGAAAACTTCTCGGTCTTTCTGATCTTTCTGACCAGATAACGCTACACCATGATTTCCGGATGACGTCACGTTAACGTCACGTTCGACATCTAACAATTTTGCTTGTAATTGTTCCACCGTAATGTCCTTCGTAGGACAAATCCGCCATACTTGCTTGAAGTTATCAAATTTTTGCGGTAGACCACGAACAATTTTTGTAATAATCATTTCCTTTTCGATGTTTAATTTTTGCGCCTTGAGCTTATTTTCAATGAGCATAAGCCCTGAAATATACGACGTCACAGTCATATCGTTTTTCCAGTGATAGTCGTTGTATGCTTCCAATGCAGCTAGCTTCGTCGTGTTTGAAACCTCATCATAATGTCCCACGAGAGTCTTCCACATATCAGCGGATGATTTACAGGCGACCACCAAATTAAAATGTGCATCATCGAGAGATTTACTTAACAAAGACCTCGCCAAGGCGTCCTTCTTTTTCCAATCAGCCAGTGTGGCATCTGTTGGTTGCTTTCTCGATCCATCAGCCACATCAAACACATCGTTTGCTTCGAGATGAGCCTGAATTTCAAAACGCCAACGAACGTAACTGCTTGAGTTCAGTTGCGTAACAGACTTCAAGTTTATTTCCATCCTTGCAGATTCAAGCGATGTTACTTGGACCTCTGTCTTCCTTGCACACACTATCACTCTCCTTTTTTCTATTTATTATTATAGCCGTTCACACTCCTGGGCTCATAACCTATTGGGATTTTTATTGCTGAATAACAAAACAAAATACAGAGCTTGGTTTTCGGCGCGTGCGAACAATAATAAAGAAACAAAAGGTAAGGTTAGTACGAGAAGGGTGCTCACGCCATCTGTCTGGTAACAGATATAATAAAAACAAGAACACGTGATATATATATAGTGGGACTAACGGCATACAATCAACACATTGAAACGTCACAGGAGCGTTTTTCAGACCGAATGGCATTCGGTTGAATTGATAGTGACCGTGAGGTGTTGAGAACGCTGTTTTCTGCGCGTCCGGTTCGTGCATCGGTATCTGATGAAAACCTGACGCGAGATCGAAAACGCTAAAATACTTGGCACTGCCCAATTGATCAAGAATCTCGGTGATATTAGGCAGCGGGTACGCGTCGCTGATCGTTTTTTCGTTTAATGTACGGTAATCGATTACCATGCGCCAGCGTTTATTACCTAATGAGTCGGGTTCCTTGGGGACTATCCAGAGGGGGGAGTTGTAGGGGGAGTCGGAAGGAGAGATGGTGCCATTATCTAGGAGAGCCTCTATTTGTTTATTTATTTCCTCCTTATGGATGGGAGGATATCGGTATTGTTTAGTGTAGACAGGATGGTTATCTTATGACGCATGGCATTTGTGTATCCCAATGGGTCGGACGGTATGTGAAAAAGATCGTTGTATTTGTTTATTAACTTATTCACGTGCGCCGTTTCCTCGTCGTTTAGGTGGTCGAGTAGGAGAGTTTTTATTTGTTCTTTGCGCTCGTCCCTAGGGACGGTTTTTCCTGTGGTAGAGGCAACTTGGAATGTGCGGTCGTTTTTTGCGCTATTCGGTTCCCCGTGTCCTAAGGCCGAAGCACGTCCTTCGAATAGCGAAGCGCCGCTTGTTCGCCCGTCGGAGACAATTTCGACTTCCTCGAGCTGAATTATAGGAATTTCTATTTCTTGGTCGATTTCGCGCGCATTTATTACGCTAATAAGGGCTCTACCGTCACGATTAGCTACTAACGCGCTACCTAGGTACACGTTTTCGCATATATTAATTCGTGGAACATACCCTTCCGATAATTCTGAATTGACAATTCGCACCGGAATAGTGAGACGAGATCTAGGTGGGACGATTACAGTATTTCATTGAGTAAAAGGTATTGTGATGTCCCGCCACGTTAGAATTTTTTGTACGAAGTCGATTTTGTGGCGCTGCATAAGAAATCCGATCCTAGGATTCCCTCTTGAGAAATTGGAAAGTCGTTCGTTACAACTTGCAAGATTATGACGTATCCCATAAATTTTATTTCGACGGCCCCGAGAGTTTTTATATTTCCGTCGGTTATTCCGCTAAGGAGAATCGACTGCTGAGTTTGAACGTATATCTCGGGACGTCGATTGCGTATTTTTATTAAATTTGGCGCAGCACCTGTATCAATCATGAATTCTGTTAATTGTAGTAATCCGTCGGCAGAAATGACGACAATCACAGGTGCGTGGGAGAAATCGCGAGGATTTAAGACTGCGATGCGTCGTTCGCGATATTGTCTGATTGGGTTTCGATCGCGCGCACCGGACGATTTTCCTGAATTCTCCCCGTTCGAGATTCGTCCGTTATTCCCGAGGGGCTCCCGGCGTTTCCCTGGTTGACCCGGGAGTTATTATATTCACGTTTCCGACATTGTTCGATCTTATGGCCCGCGTTTTTGCAATATCGGCACCATTTATCGGAACGAGCATTGGTGTAGCGATCAGGGGGCACATTGCTGCCGGCGCGATTCTCGCGGCTACGATACGGTTCAGGAGGGCGTATATCTCTAGTATATGAGTAATTTAAGTTTCTCTGGTCACCAACATTTCCTCGCGTTTCTTCGGGCCGGTATCTAGAGGGAGGCTCCTCACGTCGGGGGGTTGATTGAGCGAGAGGGCGGTAGGGCGAGCTTGCGGGAGATAGTCGTTGAGGTACGTTTTCGTACATGTTTCGAACGTTGTATCTTTGTTTATCGAGCTCCTCCCTTTTTGCGAGGGACTTGGCTGCGGAAAATGCCTTGAATGGGTTCTCGCGGTGTTCCGATGTGAGTTGCAAACGATATTGGAGGGAAGACCTTCGCAAAATGATCTTGCAGTGAGCGCGTCTACTTCGGCTATCCTTCGGGGATGCAGGGTTCCTGCCGTACGACGCTCGGCGTCGAGAATCGCGGTACGCAAATCCTTTACTCGACTAATATAATCTAGCATATGTTCGTTTTTCTTTATGTATGACGTACTTAACTCGCCACGGTATTGATCGATTGTGTTAGACGATCCGAAGGCCCCGTTTAAAAGATCTATTAGTTGAGTTACCGTATCGCATGGCTCGTCTTCCACTGCGTAATGAGCACGCCCTCTCAATTTGTTTATCAGTATTTTCGTTAGGTTCCTCTCCGAGGAGGGAGGGATGATTTCTCTAGTGCGACGACAACCCCGAATAAATTGCGATAGTGGAATATTATATCCGTCGAAAGAGGGGACGCATTCAATGGCTTCCCGGAACGAGACCTTTGGTGGCTGGGAAGATTCCATACAGTTCTCCTGTAGGAAAACATGGGGTTGCGATTCGAACGGACGTTGGCCGTCGGACGGCGTAAGTAGAGGATCGTGGAGTCTTACCTTATCTAATACATCACGACGGAGGCTATTAATTTCTCGAAATATTTCGTCCTTGAACGAAATGAGCAGTTCACAAACGTTGCCGTCTCCGTAATTACGCGATCTGTCTACGTATCCGTGCTGTCCGTGCTCGGTTTCATGGTCGGCGATTCGTTCGCGGCTTGACTCTTGATTTATCGTTTCGCGAGTTCGTTCTAGAGCGCTACGCTCAGCCCGGAGTTGTGTTTTCTCGGTTTCAAGTTGTCGTGTGAGCGTGTCGCATTCGGCCTGTAATCGCGCTTTTTCGATCTCATGCTCTTTTCCTATTTCCGCCCGTTCCCTATCCAAGGCTGCGCCCTGTTTCCGCAAGCGTTCCTTCTGTTTCGCGAGTGCTTGCCGCAGCGCCTCCAGCTCCTCTTCGTTGAGCTTTACGCCTTCGTCTCTCTTTGTTGAGCGAGTATCCATAACGGGATGCGGAAGTACAGCGAAGTTAAATAATCGATTCGCGTGGTGAGATTTTATATATCATCCCACCGCTGTCACCAAAATATGTTACGTCCCAAGGTCCAACCGTTGGTAATTGATACCTGGACAAACCGGGGACCAATGGCGGGTAACAAATCGAGAGTTGCGCGTCCTTTCGGTTAAGAAGAAACCTACGGTAATCCCTTCATGAATCTTGCTGGTGGTTCGGTCCGTGGTGCGGGACACGCGGCTCAGTCTGGACTCCGGTTGGTCAGGCTCCTTGTAGGTGCTCGATGATTGGCCGGCGCTGACACACTCCGCTCGTTCACACACACGATCTCCAAGTTAAACGATAAACGTATACGCGCGGCGGCGTTTATTGTAAAAGGAGAAGTTTCGTCAAATATTATTATATATACGTACTTATAATTGCTCAAAAGTAATTGTGTATTTTATAACTTCTGCAGTTGCTACACACATATCCAGACTTATGTTATAACTAATAATTAGATGCGGTTAACTAGGAAGGTTAAATAAGATGTACCTATGATTAGATTGGATTGCTCACGCGAGTAGAATTTAGGAATTAAACTAGAAATCACGATACTCTGGAAGAGACCGTTTCTCTTTGACCAGACCTGACCCCGGGAGGTTTTGAACTAACTCCTTAAAACACTCGCTGCTCGCGAGAGAGAGCAAGTCCCGTTTTTAGAACCCGAACGCTTTCAGGAAAAAGGAACCTCCATGCTGGTAGGGCGCGTGAGGTGGGGAGAGGATGTCAGGGGCGGTCCCTGCAGTTCTAGTGCCCCGTCGGTTATTGAAGTAAGGAAAAATTTGTAATTTGGCCAGGGACATTCCTGGACAAGTTTTATAAGTATCGCTGACGTGACACATGTCTTTATGTTAAATGCTTATTGGTTTAGTGGCCTTATGTAGTTATGCAGCTTATGTAATTTTGTATTGCCCTTAAGATCACAGCACAAACTGTTGCATAATGCATAGTACAAGCGAATCAACTAATCAGAATCTTTCCTTTTTTCCCCCATTCCATAAAAAAGAAGAATTTCGATTGGTTGATTCCCTTATGCACTATGCATTACGCTTTATGCAAGAGTCTGTGATGTGGTCATTAGGCAGCAGCACAGACTATTGCATAAGGCAGAATACATAATGCATAAGCGAACCAACCAATCAGAATCCTTTACTCTCATGTTATGGAACAGAAATTTTAATTGGTTGATTTTCTAATACTTTATACGCCTTATAGAAAAGTCTTAGCTATGATCATTATAGATTATGTTTACACGTCATCATAACTTCGACTTAGTGACGCTGATGTTATAACTCCTACTTAAGCAAGTCGCGTTTACACATTCAGGAACGTTGGTATTATATTTCTCATTATATCATGTTGACTCATTATAACGTTGTAACATGTTAGCTTATTTATACGAAAATGAGAACATGTAATTGCCAGATCTATTTTTTCTCATTTGTCTCTTCGAATTTTGTTATTGAATTAAAAACGGCAAATAACATTATTACAAAATTATCATTCAATAAATCAAAAGCATGTATAACCAACAAATTTATTTATTTCCTATAAAATATATTTTTACTTATGCCTCAGTGTCCTAAATCTAGTTTGCATTTCCTTTAGTGTAACTTTTTTCGTTTATAGACGATTTTAAATTGTCATCTGCTCGAAATCTTTTTTCATCTAAACTTTTCATTACTTCTCTGCTGTTCTCTCATTAATTTGAAAAACTATCGAATTTTTCAACTTTCGCGCTTTTTTATTTCCATATTTTTGCTTTATTCTTTTAATCTATACGGCTCGATTTACGTCGAAATTATAACAGTATAATTATACCCAGTAGCAACAGTGAACTTTATTGTGATTTGTAATTTTTAGTGCGCATGTATCGGTTTGTACACTTAGGAATATGGCGGACATATTAG
The DNA here is from genome assembly GCF_024713525.1 of Acromyrmex echinatior. Taxonomy (NCBI): domain Eukaryota; kingdom Metazoa; phylum Arthropoda; class Insecta; order Hymenoptera; family Formicidae; genus Acromyrmex; species Acromyrmex echinatior. The sequence goes on from NC_141853.1 coordinate 26,401,466, forward strand.
AAGCTTAATAAAAATTCAAATTTAAGAGCCTGTTCTATCATAACTCTATTGTATACATTTCATAACATTGGCGGTGAATCATGTGACCTAAGGACACTTACATCAAAGGTGCCAACGTTTATTGTCGCTATGATTATACTGTGATTATAACGCGCACGTCATTTACACGTTTAATTATAATTAAAATATAACGGTAATAGCCATGCTCAAAAATCATAAAAAATACATTATTATACAGACTTCGATAAAGATATAATCCGAAAGAATGATTCGATGTAAAAATCTCGCATATAACATTTCATTGTTAGTCACAATTTCTGAAGAATTGCAGTACAAGATTTGATGACATAATATGGTAACGCCAATACATAGTTCATAATCGGTAATCTTATAAGTAGTCAATCGAATAAAATAATGGAAAGATCTGTTAATATACAGAAATGTATTAAGCAAAATAAAAAATAAATTAAGTTCATGGAATTTTAAATATAAAGTGTAAAAAAGAGAAATGTGGATATAATAAATATAAAATTGATACCTTTATAAGCGAAAATGTGTTGTGTAGTCATAGTATATAATAAAATGTAATAAAATAAGATCAAGTCAATATATAACATAGAGATTGGTGTGTAAGCAAATGCGATAGAGATGATCGTTACTGTCTAAAATACTGTTATAAAATAATCATATCTCACACAGCATGTAATATTGTAGTAATCTTGTAGTAACATTATAAATTTGCTGTATAATATCATATAGTAATATGTCAATAATATTGTATAAATATTGCTGCAATATTAAATATCCGCGGCAAATTCATTGTATTAAGTAATATTTTTGCGACATTTTTGTAATATCAAGCAATATTTTTACATATTATGCTAATATTTTGCAATATTGCGATAGTATTTCTATGTATTGTAATAATATTACACTCTAAAGTCACGATAAAGAACATTTGGAAACACTCTCTAAAAAGCACTCCCAAAAAAGGGAATCTCCAGAAGACATGCCAACTCGATTTGCGTATTCCTTTTTATAGAACTGCTGGATATTTCCTTCTTACGAGCGTATTTCTCTTGTGGCTAGGCCGCGTACTTATTTTCAGCATGAAATATTGTAGCAATATTGTAATATTTCAATAATGCACAGTATTACAAAAATTGCAGCGATATTACTGTACTATTGAAATTATAATATTTTATTGGAAATATTGCTTCAATCTTGCAAAATATTGTAATTTTAATTTCACTCGCCTACTCGACTTATAAAGAATACTCGTATTCCTTCTTATAGAATGTCCTTCTGGACATTTTCTCTTTAAGAAAAGCGTCCCTTTCGTGGCGGGACCGTATACTTATTTATTGAATTGTAATTTTGCAACAACATATTGCAATATTTTCTACAAAATATTTTTCAATACTATTATAATATATTCAATAAAATGAAAAAATTTTCAATATTACAGCATTATTGTTGCAATTTTTATAATATTGCGCACTATTAAAATATTACTACAATATTTCGTACTGTAAGTATACTTTCGTACTATATGTAGATATAATCATATTTCAACCCTTATATTTCAAAGATTATTGTTAAAAATAATAATTCATTAATACACGTTTTACTTAATTTTTTTAAACCTTCGTCACTATTATATTATATTTTGAACGGCGAATGTTGGTATACCGACTTGTATATGTATTTCAATGATGTATTATTTGGTCCCGCATAATAAAAAAAATTAAGAACAGGAGAAAAATATTGAATATTGAAGAAATAAAAAAATTGTGAATGAATATTAAATAGAACTACAATAGATATAAATAAGATATAAGACACAATACAGCTTATTTGTATTCATTGTGAGTTATGTTCAATCTATATTCCTAATTTTTTTACATTTAATATTTAATATTTATTCAATAATAAAAATAAAAAACGTAGTATTATTTATCTTAGAAAGATGACTGCAATAAAATGCATTGTAACATTTCAATGCTATTGCAATAATATTGCAATAAAGTGTAATGCAATAATTGAACGATATTGCGATAATATTGCTTTGCGGTATGTCGTACTGCAATATTTAAGTGATATTGTAGTAATATTGTAGAATAATATATCATATTGTAATATTTCAATAAAATTATTGCAATATTACATTGTGATATAGCAATATACATAGCTTGTCTCACAATTCTGTAAAAAGTGATAAAAAACGCGTGTAAGTGAAAAGAAGCTACGCATACGCATTGAATGAAAACACTTACTGTGCCTTTTATCACTTTTTATCACGATTATTTATTGACTATCAGGAGGAATAAGCATAGTTGTCGTCCATTTTTACAAATGTTTTAAAGCAATCTTATTTTGTTTTATCTAACTTGTTTTTATTTAAAATGTTTCTTACAAAAGTTGTAAGGCTTAAAAAAACGCATTCAACGATAGTAGTTATTTAATCTAGGATGACGTTGTCAAGGTCAGGTCAGGGTCAATGAATTTTTTAAATGGAATCTTCCCTTTTTCATTATATATTCTTGTAGCTTATCTCGAGAGCTTTCCAAAACTCCAAAACACTATAATTAAGTTCATTTTCATTAAGTGCGAGTTATAAAGCTTGAAAGTTACAGTACTGCCGACATTAGCATTATGCAAGGTGTTCAACCGACAGTTAAACTTCTTGAATGTTGTTCAAGATCATGTCCTGAATAACAATTGTTAAGCTCAAGGTTACTGGAGATTGTTTTTTTTATTTTCATTTTTGCACCGAAAATTCATTTTTATGTGAAAATGAAAATAAGAGAAACAATGTTATGGTAATTAAAGGACAAGAAAAAATTAATAAATAATAATAAGGCTTCGTAAGTATAAAACAATGTAGTCAAAAGAAAGGCAAAGAGCCAGTAAGGTAACAAAGAACTTTAATTTAAGTTAAATCATAAAATTTATAATAACAATTACAATTGACAAAAACGAACTTTCGACTCCACTCAAGTCATTTTCAATGTTGTCGTAATATTTAAACATCGCTATAAATCAAAAATATACATGGTATTGCAAAACTCATTATAATTTTTAATCCCGTATTCATTTTGTGTAGTACACTGCTAGTCATTTATATCGAAAATCAAAGTAGTCAGAAAACAATATTCTAGAAAAGTGATTGTGAACAAAAAAATTAATACTTAATACATACAAATTAGTAATATAATATTGTATCTTGTCAGTAATATCGATAAATGTGTTGAGAGTCCAATAAAAAGAGAGAAAAAAACGTAGGTAGATGGTAATCCATGTCGTGGTACAATATATTGATTTTTTAATTGAAGCAAATTTACAAGAGTAATGAACATTTAACTTCCACGACGTCAGATAACGCAATGTCGAGAAGGAAAACATTTATCGAGAACGGAAAAACGGCAAAACAAGGGAAAAAAAAATATTAGGAGGGAGAAAGAGAATGTATAATGTTAGAATACAATTCAGGCAAAAATTGTGTCATTTTATCTGTTTATTCCATGTTTCTGTTTTTTAATATGAATCATTTCAGATATTAACTTTTTATTGTATGAAGTCTCTAATATGTCCACTTTATCTTATTTCAAGTTGTGATTCTCCTCTATATGTGGTGGTTGGAAATCACTGATAAAGATTTTGAACTTATATAATATCTGAAACATGTTCGTGCAGTCTTTAACTGTCTTTTTATCTAGGCAACGTAACTAACATCACAATCCTCACAAGATATTCTGTAAAATATTATACATTTTGATTATGAAAGTGTTCCAGCTCATCCTTTCCTTTCTTTATGAAATTTTTTAATGTGTTAGGAATGGTAAAAGCCAATTTACAATTAAACATATTAACGATAGGTGTAACTCTTTCAGATATTGTATTGCCATATGGAATAGTAAAAAAGTTAAAAAATAGTTAAAAAATCTTTTTGTGTCATCCTTGTTGTTGTTCAAACTATTAATATTGTTGATATGAAATTTAATTCTATTATAAATAATCAAGAAAATAAAATGTAGAGAAAAAAGATGAACAAAGAAACAAAAAAGTAAAAGATGCCAACTCGACATGGAACAACGAGCAAAACGAGATTAATGAGCAAATTGAGATAAAACTCTCTCTCTCTCTCTCCCCTCTCCCCCTCTCTCTCTCTCTCTCTCTCTCTTTCTCTCTCTCTGCCTATCAGCACTTAACATTCAGTCTCCTCATGATTACTTGTGACGTTGTGTAGCAATCGCACCGCTGAGTGCTATCACATTCTCATTATCCATTGCTTCTGCATGGCACATGCCTTTTAAGCGGCGTCTACAATGACATTTTAAGGTATAAAACTTAAGCTTTAAACCTTAATTGACCAATCACAGTCATGTGAAAACAATGATTATGATTTGGTTAATTTCTTACGGCTTATAGTTTAAAGATTAAGTTTTACGCCTTAAAATTTTATTATAGACATCACTTTACGCTAAAGCATTTGTAAGATACCTGCAGTAAACAAAAGTATATGTGCACACATGTGTGTATGTGTGTGCGCGCGCGCGCCTTTTTCATTTCTCGCCTGAAGTTGTCTCTGGCTCGTCATCATTGATAAGACATAAGTGGAATTTTCAGTTTAGCTCAGCAGCAGCAGCAGCAGCAGCAGCAGCAGCAACAGCAATAATAGTAGCAACATGCCAACTACGAGAGTACGTGTACTTGTGCAAAGAGGATAGATGTAATTTCGAATTTAAAACCTAATGTTGGACAGTGCCGAATTAAATATAAGGAAAAGAACTTTCTTTGTTTTTTTTTAATTTTTTCAGATGTTATCTCTGTTATGCAGGATACTTCTGCCCGGGAAAAAAAGATTAGACCAGAAAAATTATATCTCGGTAAATTAAGTTATATATGATCAGATATGCTCAGATATGACTTCTCATATCTGCGCAAATCTGACTGTATGTATGTTTATATATAATTATATGTGGGGCATAATCTGATCTCATATCTGGTCATATATGTAACCTTATATAGAGTGTACATCATCTATTGACCAGATTTGTCACACCTATACATATATATTAACATTTAGTGTTTGTGAATCATCAAAGTAACAATTTCTGTACGTTCGCCAAGCAGCGCTAGGTGTATAGCTTAAGATGGATGACTGCTTGAAAGCACCATAAAATTAATTCTCGAATTCAAACGCGAAAACGTTTTTTTTTTTAATTATAATTTTATCTTATGTAAGTATTGTGGAATATGATGCTAATCACACACACACACACACACACACACTCACAAATAATTTTTTTAGCAATAAAATTGAATTAATTAATATTATATTAATTAATATTAATATTATATGAAAAATTTACCGGAATCACAGCTGGTTATATCTATTCAGATTTGGCCAAATAAAGACGATTTGTAGATCTGATCAAATGTGTTGAAACAGATATGGTTATATCTCGACAGATCTAATTCTTTTTTTCCCAGATAATTTGATCGTTTGAAATGTCGCCGTTAAAATATGGCAAAGAAATTTAATTTCTTCTTAAGGATGTATTCTTGAGATAATTTTAAGATGAAAATCCTAATATAAAAATGTTGAGATTAGAATAGTTTTTAAATTAATCGCAATTAAAGTTCGCTAATCACAAAACTGACATTCACATAATTATATTAATTATATTTATTATTTATAATTATAAAAGCTTTGGCGATTTTAACGACAGAAATGATATACAATGTTGGACAAAATTTGCTTCGGCGAGCAAGATTATGTATTGCTATGGATAATGCGCAATTTGAACATTTGTTATAGTTACTCTTTTTGAATTTACACACATTATTACAGTAAATAAAATCTTTTTTCTCTGTACAAATAGTGTCTTTTAATTTAAATAACTAAATTAAATAATTAAGTATTATTAACTATTTAGTTGTAATTACAGACTTCTATAAATTGTCAACTTCGTCTCCATGAAGACAGCGCAGGACAGCACCATTCTCTCACACATGTATAAATTACTTGAATAAATTTACATGATATTCACAGACAGGACGCACACATACGCATATGGGAATTAAAATAAGGACAGCTCGGAATCAGGTTCATCTCTTTCTGTCACATTGAGTTAGCAGTCTATTTATAGCAGTTTATATAAGTCTGTGGCTGTAATAAACTTATATCAAATTACGATATTCATATTTCATAATAATTATAGTAGAACTTTTAATAATATTAGAAATATGAAAATTGATATAGATTACATTAAAATAGATGGATCTTGGTGCCTAATAATATTTTTATGTTAGTTTAAAAAATACAATTTTCAGTTCTACAAACTGCGCATTGATAATTACTGTTTGAAACGCATTCTTAAAACTGGAATAGTACAAATTAAATTAATAAACAATTTAATAATAATACATTTAATTTCATGTCAAAAACAGTTTATTGATATTACTACAAAAATGTTTACCATATGAGACAAATGAACATCTACTCAGAGAACATCTTATAAGACATCATAAAGACATCCTAAAATTCATGAAATATTTTTTGGAAGTATCAGAATGATATCTATATGATGTTTTTAAGATGTCATGCGTCTATTTATGACGTTCTAAAGACATTATCCTTAAGACGTCTTACAAACATTATCCTTAAGATTTCAGATATCTAAAAACTAAAAATAAAATTACTAATACGGAAACGCTTTGACAAGAGGAAATATGCGAAGCAGAAGTTAGAATTACCTATACTGATAAATCGTATATGTAATCGATATATGTAAATGATATACTTAATACATATTTTCAATAACGATTCATAATTCTGACAAATAATAGATTGTTATTGAAAATATATATTAATTATGATATCATTCATATATAATTTATCAGATAATCTCAACTGCTGCTTCGTATTTTTTCTCTTGTCATCATGTTTCCGGAGAGCTTCGCATAATTGTGTAGTTGTAGAACACTATAATATAATAATAATAATTATTTTATATATATATATATATATATATATATATATATATACACACACACATGTATTTTATATAATAAAATATTGAAATGCCAAATTAATTGATATCCAATACTTTTATAGGTATTATATTCAACTTGACCATGTTATCTACTCGATATTATTATATATAAAATTTGTAATCGATAATGAAAATTGCTCCAAAATTTGAATAATTTTCTGACATCTTTTGAAAATGTTTGAAAGACGTCTAAAAGGTATCTTTTGGAAAAGTCTTAAAGACGTTTAGTTCAAGAGTTTTTTGGATATCTTTTAGCATGCATGTTTTCTGGGTAGATACGAATTTATTTTGACAGCTAATACATATCGTAATATCTTGCTATTTGAATTGATGTTTTACGATATATTTCCGATATTAATTATATGCACATAATTGAAATGCATAATTAAAAATTAAAAATAGATTTTCAGAAATAGAAACAACTTTCTGAAAAATTGCATGTTAAGAGGGTATCTTCATCATTTATCATATCATCATGTCTGAGTGCGCGAAATGTCAGCTCTGTAATTAACTTTAATTGCGATTAATTTAAAAATTATTATAGTCTCGACATTTTTGTATTAGGATTTTTGTCTTAAAATTATCTCAAGAATACGTTCTCAAGAGGAAATACGATAATTGTGAGACACACTATACATACATACAGTGGAAACAGAAATATGAAGTACAAACTGTCAAATTAAGCAACGTATTAATGATATTAAAAATTGATTTTTTTGCATGTCATGAATATCTTTTTTGTTTTAAATTTGTTGAAGTTTTCAAATACGAGTACATATGTGTAATACGTTCCTCTCGGCTGCAAATTTGCATTATTTATCTAGAAAAGATAAACCTGAGTTTTTATTGCTTATTTAATTGAGTTACAATCGAAGTTATGATTATATTTTAATCATACACATGCATAAATTTTTATAGGAATTAAACGCGCGCGCGCGCGCACGCGCGCAAGTTTTTATATATCATGTTATATATCAATTAAGACAATAAGGCTGAAGGATCAAAACAATTATAGTATTTTTTTTATCGTTATCAACAATTGTAACTAATTTAAATATTATATTAGATTTACATGCTCTAATCACTTCTTTTCTTTTTCTCTCTTTCTTTCTCTCTCTCTCTCTCTCTCTCTCTCTCTCTCTCTCTCTCTTTATCATGGTTTTAATTAAACGATTTTTGCTCGTTTTTATACTAATGTAGATTAATTAATTTTTAGAATTAGAAAAAGATAAAGAGTTAGTTGAACCTAGATTAAAATTAAACTATATTCGTAGAAACGAGCATTTGTTTTTTCTATTACACAACGTTGCATATCCTTGTTTTCCGTCAAAGAAGAGGAGAAGACGATTGACCTCGTGTAAACAAACAGGTTATCATTTTCGTTAGCAAATACGCGCAATGCTCACGCAACTTCTGTGCATTGGTCGTTTATTATCTCTTCCTATATCACATATTTTCAAATGTCTTACGTAAATCGCTACACGTAGTACATATATGACTAAAATCGCAAAGTGGAACTCATATGAGCAGAACATAAACTATAGATAAAATTTAAAAAAACAGGCTTTTAAAATTTTTGAGTAAATTTTCTTAATTCTTGTAATCTTATCGCGATTTATGTGATCATTATATCGTTCAAAATTTTGATCTGTTAGTCTATTGTAGTGTGGCAAATTATGCATATGAAAATAAACGTTCAACTGGAGCAGAAGAAGATAATTTATTATATTTAATGAATAATTTCTTGACAATTGAATATGCGTTAATTGCGAACATGTTATCAGTACATGGCTCGTGTATATATCTTCTATTTCAGCATCAGAATTTTCAAACCAATGGCGAAACCAAATTATTTCATCTCCAAAAAAAAAAATCATCTTGTGTATTTTGATTAAAAGTAGTAGTACTTTGTTGAGATGTACTTTCAATTCGGACAGTATGTCACAGCTTTATAAACTTCCGATTGAGCGGTATCATTCAAGCCATCCATTCCATCCATTCAAGCATCCAATCCATTGTGTTTTGAATTTAAGATGTATAATTGTTGCAATTGCTGCGAACGTCCATTATCTTGGAAGTTGAAAAAATTATTAAATCGTCTCTCAAATACTGATTAATAAACCTTTTGCTATTGGTTGACAAAAGACTAAGTTATCATTGTCTCTGATGCGCATTAATTTTTAGCGCAGAGAAATCAAGCAAAGAAGTAGATATCCATATGAATAGTGTGTTTCTCCTTGTAATTTATCAATTTGCAACTGGTCGCAAACATAAGAGATATTCCTCGATATACTGAAAATTTATATCTCTTAGGAGATTGGAGATTTCAAGATGTCTATTGATCTCTAATATATATATATATATATATATATATATATATATATATATATATATATTTTTTTTTTTTTAAACAAAAGTATTTGTTTTAGAGAATAGAATAATTCCGAATCGAATGGGAACTGGTTTCATTAGAGCTTTTCCTAAAAAATTTTTCTTTTTTTTTTTGGAGAGCGTAATTGTTTTCACAGTACCTCACATCGAGTAATGATGTACAGCTCATCATGTTGTACAGCTAGTATTCTTGTAATTTTTATACAATTGTAACACCTACAAACACAATTAATTTAGCGTGACTTACGTATCGTTAATGGACTGGTAATATTTTAATTAAATTTACATTAAATTGAACATGAGGCAAATCTATTGGCACCGGACTCATTTAAATGATGCTCACTTATTCCTTCATTGAAAATATTTTCAATGAAGGAATAAGTTATCATTATTGTTGTCACTGTCAAGTTATCATTATTGTTGTCACTGTCAAACTAATTAAAAGTGCTTTCGTCAAATAACTCTAGAGGTGAGTGAATACCAAAAAAACGAAAAGCTTTTACAAAATTTGTCCCATTATAAGTAATAGTAGCAACAACTTTGATACTTAATCCAAAGACGTATGGATTTCATGCATTAATTTTGCTATTCGATCATGAGAATAAGTTCCTGAAAGTCGACGACAAGCAAGTGCTGTTGATTTTAATAAAACTTTTGGAATCGATCCAGCCAATGGTAATTCCTAGAAATCGGCGAGTATTACTTGTTGAATGTACTTGAATGAACTTTTATTTGTCATTCACAAGTGATTGAATAACGAATGAATTTTTATTCGTCATTCACAAGTGACCGAATAATGAATAAATTTTTAACGTTTATTTTTTTTATTATTTTAATAAATAATTATTGAATAATGCTCATCCCTGACTTGTATACAGATATGCATTTGCGTAAAATGGAATAATTATTTAATAAAAAGAATATACGTGTATATAAGTGTATATACGTATATTTTAAAGGATCTTCCTATTCCAATCCAAATCCTCTTTTAATTCCTCTTAAATAAAATTATTATATCACAATTCATTCAAAGATATTTTCTCTTCCAACTAAAGTAGTGATTCTTTAATTCTCCTTCAAAACGTTATCACTTATACAAAACATTATCACAAAATTGCATTACTTGCTCAATTTAAATGTTATCACAAAAAATTGAAGAATTAACTGTATAAAATGAAAAAATTTAATTCAAATAGAAAAATTTTTCATGTTAAAACACTTAGCGCTGCTAGATCCCGATATAACATAGTAGTAAAACATGAATGTAATATTTAAAAAAATAAGAAAAATAACAATGTAATATTTAGAAAGTGTAATATTTAGAAAAATAAAAATCATATTAATAAGAAAAATTAGAATCATATTAAAAAATATTTATAAAAATAAGAGTAATGGTGATGAGGGGAGTCAACTCCGATGACTTTGACCTTGACATACGTGGACAACTTGAAAAGTTTCTTAAGTCAGAAAGAAAGCAAGTTTTTTCGGAAAAGTTTCATTTTATTTTTCAATATAATCTCCCTTTAATTCAATACACTTAGTCCAGTGGTGCTCCAATTTCTTCAAGCCGTCCAAAAAGTACGATGACTGATATTCTGCAAAATAGACGTTCGTGACGGCGATGACCTCCTCATTCGATGCGAATTTCTTTCCTCCGAGCCAATCTTCAGGTTTGAGAACAAAAAGAAGTCGCATGGGGCCAAATCTGGACAGTACAGTGAATGGGGCAGCAATTGCGGAATGAATGAAATGATGCGTTATCGTGGTGGAACAACATTTTTTTCTTGGTCAAATAAGGGCGTTTTTCCTTTAATTCTTTGTCGAAACGGCCCAGTAAGTCGGCGTAATATTTTCCCATAATCATTTTTCCCTTTTCTAAGTAGTCGATGTGGATGATGCCTTTAGAATCCAAAAAAATGGTGACCTTTCCAGTTAATGGAACTGACTTGGCTTTCTTCGGAGCCGATTCACCAGAAACCATTCTCACCCTCCCCCTGCAAAGGGGCGCACGACTCTCACCTTCAACTCTCACCTCCCTCCCTCCTCCCCTGCAAAGGGGCGCCGACTTCGAAGATGTATGAGGTGGCGCCCCTGAAGCAGGGGAAAGGAGGAGTGAGAGTCGTGCGCCTCTGAAGCAGGGAGGGGGGGGGATGAGAGTCGAAGGTGAGAGTTGTGCGCCCCTTTGCAAGGGAGGGGGATGAGAAAATAGAAGGTGAAAGCCATCAAAAATTTGTTGGAAGTCTTTCAGGGTCATTACTTTGACGACATATGTCAAAGTCGCAGTCGTCGGCACGATATCCCTACAGTGCACAACTATCAAACATATTCTAAAGCAGGAAATTTTCGTGTTATGTGGTTGAACTTTTTTTGTTAATAACTTTTTAATGGATAACGAGCGATGGCTAAAATATGTTCAAAGTCACTCAGGATCATAACAACATACGAGGGCAACTTGAAAAGTTTCTTAAGTCACACAAAGATGGCACGCGTATCGCAAAAAAGACGTAATAAGCAAAAGGTACATCATCTTTTATGGTTGCTGTAAAATTTTCAGACAATTGCATGGATAAAAAGGAGTTTCATGCAGTGATAAAATATTATTTTTTGAAAGGGAAAACAATTACGCAGATTCAAGCAGAGTTGCAAGAGGTTCATGGCACATCTACTCCTTCATTACCAATCATTAGTTTTTGGGCCACGAACTTAAACGAATTTAAACATGATCGTACTAACACCGATGATGAATCACAATGGACGCCCGAAAACTAACAACGAAGAAATGATCAATAAAGTGCTTGATATTATTATAAGTGACCGCCGTTTGAAGTTGCGTGAGATATTAGGTGTTGGAATTAATTCGTAGCGTTTTACAAGTGATGGGAAGTACTTTCATTAATGTATTTTTTAATGCTCATGTGAAATAAATAACATTCTTTCATTAAAAACGCTACGAATTAATTCCAACACCTAATAGTAGGGATGATAGGCATCTCAGAAGAATATTTATATGGATATTTCATATCCTGCATGAAATTTTAGGCATGAGAAAGCTGATGTGCATGACGTCGTGATGGGTGCCGCGTTTGCTTACGGTGGAGAATAAACGCGTGCTTATGACTGCGTGCTTATTATCTCTAAAGAGTTTGGATCGGTTTAAGTGCAATCCTCGAAAATTTTTTCGTCGATATGTGACCGTGGACAAAACATGGATTCACTATTACACATCTGAAATTAAACAGTCGAAGCAACTGGACTTTGTGATTCACAATTCACTCATTCTGGTAAACCGGCCCCGAAGAAAGCCAAGTCCATCGGCTGGGAAGATCATGGTCACCATTTTTTGGGATTCTAAAGGCATCATCCACATCGACTATTTAGAAAAGGGAAAAACGATTACGAGAAAATACTACGTCGACTCGCTGGGCCATTTCGACAAAAAATTAAAGGAAAAGCGCCCTCATTTGGCCAAGAAAAAAGTGTTGTTCCATCACAATAACGCACCATCCCATTCATCCGTAATTACTACTGCAAAATTGATCGAATTACGATACGAATTGCTGCCCTATCCACCGTACTGTCCAGATTTGGCCCCATGCGACTTCTTTTGTTCCCAAACCTGAAGATTTGGCTCGGAGGAAAGAAATTCGCGTCGAATGAGGAGGTCATCGCCGCCACGTCTATTTTGCAGAGTTTCAACCATTCTACTTTTTGGACGGCTTAAAGAAATTGGAGCACCGCTGGACTAAGTGAATTGAATTAAAGGGAGATTATATTGAAAAATAAAATGAAACTTTTCCGAAAAAGTGTTGCTTTCTTTCCGATTTAAGAAACTTTTCAAGTTGCCCACGTATATCAAAGTCAAGATCATCGGGGCTGACTTCTCTTATTACATAATTACTCTTATTTTTATAAATATTCATATATTTTAATATAATTCTAATTTTTCTTATTAATATAATTTTTATTTATCTTATTATTTTTCTAAATATTATTTTCTAAATATTCACTACTACTATGTTATATCGAGAATTATAGTTTTACTACTATCTTATATCGAGATCTAGCAGCGCCCAGTACAACAAAAGTTTTAACATGAAAAATTTTTCTATTTGAATTAAATTTTTTTATTTTATACAGTTAATTCTTCAATTTTTTGGTAACACTTAAATTGAGCAAGGTAATGCAATTTTGTGAATGTTTTGTATAAGTGATAACGTTTTGAAAGAGAATTAAATAACCACTACTTTAGTTGGAAGAGAAAAAAATGTTTTTGAAGAAATTATGATATAATAATTTCATTTAAGAGGAATTTAAACAATTTGGATTGGAATAGAAAGATCCTTTAAAATATACGTATACTTAGATATCATTGTATAAAAATTAAAGATAAAATATAATAGTGTGGTGTAACCACAATTGGGTTAAGTAAATAATAAAGATAGTATCACTTGGGTTTTATTTATTTAGTTTTTTACAATATTTTGATAGTAGAATTTAACTTGGCACCATAATTGGTAATATCAAATCTTTTGTACAAATAATACATATCATTAAATTAATATTTATTATATATAATTAGACATAGTATAAAAAAATGGAATTTAACTTGGCGCCAGTTTTTGATATCAAATCTTTTACAGAAATGATAGAATTACTTGATTAGTTAAGATTGTAGCATCAATCTCTTTAATTTTTCATTTGATGCATTAATTTTTGTCGAAGAGTAATAATTTTTGACAGAGAATTAAATTTGCCATTACTTAGATTGGAAGAAGACCTTCAATAAGGAGATAAGAAAAATTAAAACTATTATTAATTAGGTACTTTTATTTATTAGATACTTAGGTTTTGTTCGAGAAACATGTATACTTAACACCTTTTTTACCTTTTTTTAATAAAGTAAATTTGTACTGATATTATGTACAATATTTTGTAATGACGAACGTCTTTATAAACAATTTACTTCATAATTGACTTCAAGAAATAGACTTTTATGCGTTTGTACGAAATTTGGAGAAGGTCAAAATTGGTCTATATTAACCCTTTTTCTTTATGAAATAATTTTTATATAATCGGTTTTAAAAAGAAGAATTAAAGATGTAATTACTTGAGTCTGTAAAACGTCAAGACGTCATCTATATTTTCCAATGAATAATAATTAACAAATGCTAGTGTACAATATGTATTCTGTATATATATTATAAATTTTATGTATATCTTTGTTTCCATCGGAAACATTTTAAATATTACTTGTTATATTACTTATTTTACTTAAAACAAGGTTGAGTTATAAACAAATGGAGATCAAGAACGAATAAGTCGCATTTTTATTATCATTTTTTAGCTTAGTTAACATATAAAAATATATATTAGGTGTTGGAATTAATTCGTAGCGTTTTTTAATGAAAGAATGTTATTTATTTCACATGAGCATTAAAAAATACATTAATGAAAGTACTTCCCATCACTTGTAAAACGCTACGAATTAATTCCAACACCTAATAGAATACATTGTATAAAGATTATGCGTTTGGCGAGTTTTCTTCGTAGTATCAGACTGCTCCTCGCCCTGATGAAGTGGACTGTAAGGTTCACGAAATGTTGGCAAGAATGGATCTGGACATGAAGAAAACCCGCGAAACGCTTAATCTTTATATAGAAAGCCAGTGGAAGTCTCAAGAATGTTATCGCATACATATTTCATTTCCGCTCGATTTTCTTTTATTATATATTAATTCATAAACAAATAGAGATCAATGAATGAATCACTTTTTCATCATCATTCCTAGTTTGGTTAACAATTACCAGCGTCTAATATCATTTCCATCTCATTTTTGTACATAGTTAGAAACAAATGAAGATCTAGGTCAAATAAATCGCATTGTCATTATCTTTTGGTTTAGTTAACAAATATAGTGTATAATTTCGTTCCGTTCGATCTCTTTTTGTTAAATATTAAGTTATAAACAAATGGATAGTGAGATCGAATAAATCGCTTTTTCATTATCATTTCCTTAGTATTACGTCCAAACCCTTGGAAATTTGGTCAAGGATTTGATCAATGAGGGAGTATGGAAGGACGGTTAGACTCAATCTCAGATACACGCGCGGAGGCGAACACCTGCGAGTCGTACGCATCTTTTCAGTCCCGGAATATGAATCAACGTCCGAACGACGCTATGACACCTGTTCCGCTGGACAGTGCAAACGTCGGTCCTACTTTTTGGATCAAGGAACTTAATCCTTTTGACTGGGCCTCGTGCGACCTCAGGTATTAGAGGGAAGTGAATGCGAGAGGTGATTTTAATAAAAGACAGGGATACATTAAGTTACATTTTATTAATAAAAAGAAAGAATAATAAAAAAAAGGTTGTATACATTATAAAATTTCTCTCTTCTCTTTTTTTTTTATATAAAAATATACATTACAGCTTATGAATGCGTGCGTGCGTGCGTGCGTGCGTGCGTGCGTGCGTGCGTGCGTGTTTAAAATTTCGTACTGACGCTCTGAGCTTCCGCGGGATCTCTGTTTATATCCCGAAAAAAGGGCGATGTGCCCTTTGTCTAGGATGCAAAAGTTAGTTGCAATGTCTCGCGGGATTTATGATTTTTATAGCGTCCTGTCGTTGTTAATCTAAAGTACATCGTTAGAGTAGTTTCGAGAAAAAAAGAAGTGATTTACGTTTTTCCTTAAAGAGCTATGATTGCTCCAGACGACGAATTCTGTTATTCTCGCGGAAAATACGGCTAGGTAAACAAATGATTATCTTGCACAATTAGGTTTGCGTGCAGGACTATTATTGTCAATCGCGAGTCTGATCTTAGATAACGCTACCGTGGAAAGTTATCCCATGCGTTTTATGATTTTTTAAGACGTGGTGTCTATTTTTCTAAGATGAAATTGTTGGTCATTCTCGGATGACAAAGCCTAAATTTTTATTATTGCGTGACTTCGGTGCATTTATAATGTCTTTTGCAATCTTGTCTCTTTTTGGGCCTGCATTAAGGTTATTCCTTCCGGGTTGATTGGTATTTATGAGTTTTCGCGGGGCCTGTCCGGTCCTTCTTTTCAATTCTGTCAGACCGTTATCAGAAGGCTCCGCTCGAGTCTCGCAGACGCCAACTATAGTCGCGACGTGGGGCCGAAGAAAAGAATCGGGGCGTCTGTAGGACGTAACACTAGATTAGTTAACAAATACTAGCGTATAATTTGCAACCCAAAAATCGAAAATGTTTGGAAATAATAGTGCATAAATAGCACATAAATTCTGTGTATTTAATATTCCAAATCCATCGATTGTTTTTAATGGGCGGGGGGGTGGCTGACTGACTGTTTACTCATCCCGCCCCCACAAAAATTTTCTTTTTTTTTTTTTAAGCTAAACGGATGAGCGCAATAATTTTTGTTTGCGGATATGAATAATGCTTAAAAGCGCATTATTACATAATTTTTTCATTATGATTTGGTTAAGGGGGAGGGGCAGTTAGACAGACATTTCCTTTT
This sequence comes from Acromyrmex echinatior, assembly GCF_024713525.1. Taxonomy (NCBI): domain Eukaryota; kingdom Metazoa; phylum Arthropoda; class Insecta; order Hymenoptera; family Formicidae; genus Acromyrmex; species Acromyrmex echinatior. The sequence goes on from NC_141853.1 coordinate 26,418,422, forward strand.
GTTTAATATTAAGTTATAAATAAATGGAGATCGAATAAATCACTTTTTCATTATCATTTCCTAGCTTATTTAACAAATACCAGCGTACAATTTCGTTTCCCTCCGATTACCTTTTGTTAAATATTAATTATAAACAAATAGAGATAATCGCTTTTTTTTTCATTATCATTTCCTAGCAATTTCCTTACAAATACCAGTCCTAGTTAACAAATACCAGTGCATAATTTCATTTCCATTCGATCTTCTTTTGTAAAATATTAATTTATAAACAAAGATCGAGATCGAATAAATTTCTTTTTCATTATCATTTCCTAATTTAGTTATTAATTACCAACATGTTTCATTATTACCGATTTTACCGATCCTGGTATTTTGAAAAACACCGACCGAGACAGTATCGTAATAGTAGTAGCAGATTGCAGCGCTCGTGGATCATGTATATCACTAACGTTTCTTGCGAAAAGAATATCAGAAGGAGCATTAGTACGAGCTCTTGTACTGAGGGGATGTCCTTCCCATCCTGCCGAGACTGCGCTGCGTATCACGTGTTGCATCATATCATGCTTCTCGTATTCCTCTGTTATTTTATAGTTAATTTTCTTTTCTTGCCACTTTTTTCTTATATTCATATATTTTGGTGGTTTTTGCTTTTGTGTATCGAGGTTTGTATGCGTACGGACGAAAACCCCCTCGTCCCCCCGATCCTGAGGGCAATCCCCTTTGTCGTGCTTCAGTACCATTTTCTGATCTGAGAGCGTTCTTTGAAAACGCTCTGACAGACCTTAATATAGCGGACATTATCTCTAGTGGTGTCAGTGAAAGATCTGCTGATACTAATGTGCCTACTAATGCTATGAGCAACGTTGTTCCCGTCTTTGATTCTAGTATGGTTTCCCGCAAGAATAAAAGTAAGAAGAACAAGTCTTCACCTTATTCTCGGCTCCGCTCACTCCCTTATGTTAATTCGAACATAAATAATGGCTCAGCCGCCTTAAATATTAGTAAAGGTGTAACTATCTTCCAATCGCATTCCCTGGAATCCTTTTACACTAAAGATATATGCTCCGGGCACTTGTTGATAAAATCCTCCCATGCCTCATCTCTTTCTGCTGATCCATCTTCTAATCTTTGCTATATTAGCAGATAATTCCTTTCAACTGTCAGATCCTCCCCCTCATTTGGAAACAATGGAGATCGAAATCACATCGGATAAAATCAATGTCTCTGGTAATTATAGTCTTTCGAAGAAATCTCTTAAACGACGGGCTGACAAGAAAGTTCCTGATTCCTCCACTAACAAAATGCAGGCTCCCTCTCTTCCCTCTGATAGCGTGTCGAGCAACTTAAGTATCAAATGACATTCCCCCTTATGTTGTCCATTTTTGCAGCGCTTCGGAGATCCCGGGAGAAAGAATCAATGCATTAAACGTCAGTCGCGTCTTACATAAGGCTTCTAAGCATTAGATCCTAGAGATCAAAAATCATGGGTGCACCGTTGCGGTGTCCTTTAGTAAAATAGAAGCTAACACCATCCTATTCTGAAAGAAAACAATCTTGCCGCATACATTCCCGCATTTTGGATTATGAGAACGGGCCTAATCAAGAATGTCCCAACGGACATTTCCGACGAAGAGATTTTAGAAAACTTTGAATCTACATATAAAATTGTCTCTGTTAAGCGGCTTAATCGAAGAACTAAAGAAAGGGATGAAATCAGGCTCGTGCCTTCGCGCACCATCCTGGTTATATTCGTCAAAATTTACCTCACTCGGTTTCATTCCTGCATGTACGCTTTCCAGTCCTTCTCTACATTCCGCGAGTTCGTCTTTACTTTGCCTGCCTTAGATTTGAGCACATAGGATAAGAGCGCCCCGTGTTGCTCTCGTTGCGGGAACACAAAGCATGAATCTTCTAGGGATTGTCCCCATGCTAATTTACCACCGGTAAATGCTTGCTGTATTTGTCAACAGGAACACTTTCCCTCTTCTTCGTCTTGCCCCCAATATATTAAACAAAATCAAATCTATGCTATGGCCGTAATCAAGAATATTTCTTATTCGGACGCTCGCATCAAATTGGGCTATGTCGGGCCCTCGGATTCTACACACCTCCCCCCAAACTCATCATCTCCTAATGGTTTTCCTTCCCTCCCTCATCGTTCTTCCCTCCGGGCTCACATACTTGATCCCAGTGCGAGAATCCATTTGTATTCTTCCTTATTTGATAACAATTCCTATATGGTACTCAATCGTGAACTGGTTGGCGATCCTTCTCCCCTTCCTCCTCGCAATTCCTATGCGGCAGCCGCTCGATCCATCACTCGGGCTTCCGCGGCTAATTCCTTCAATAATAATCCCAAAGCGGGCAGCAATTCATCTCGCCAACGATCCGTTATAGACCGGACTTCGATCCCCTCCTACTCTTAGGACGACATTCGAAATATACACAATTCTTTTCTCTTTGCTAATGATAGACCTATTCCCATCTCAACTGATAGGGCTCTCCATGGCCCTCTTATACCTCCTGATTCCCTCTCCAAGATCCTCCTCACCTCCTCCTACTACTCCCTATCCTGTTCTTATCCTTACAATCCATTCCTCCCCCGTCGCCGATCCCCTAAATTCATTTTCCTCTCTATTTCTTCCTTTCAACCCCGCCCAATTAATCCACAGTCGGATGAGACCACTTTTATTAGCGCATTAACCTCATTAACCACCTTTCGGGCAAAATTCCCCCATCTTTAAGAGACACACAAATCAAATGAGCATACACACCTTCCGTGAGGCTCTTCGAGCTCTTTCTATCAGCTCTAACCATAATGACGAACAATCTCAATTAACAACACCATCTCTAGAAGCTTTCGTATCATCTACTGGAATTGTCGCGGTGCCCTAAGCAATAAAGATGATATCGAGAAAATAGCGGATCAAATTATTATTCTTGTGTTTCTCTCCTACCCGTGAATTTCGTATATGGGGTTTTGACTGTGTACGTGCCGACAGTACTTCTCCCGCGATTCGCGATATGGCCATAATAATTAAAAATCCTATTATATATTCTACTCTCGATTCTCAAATAAATTCGATCCTTCTATCGAAGCTGTTGGCATATAGCTACGATTAAACTCTTAACATTGTGGGCACGTATCGTCACCCGAATTCCTTAACCTCTCAAGCAAGTCTCGACAATCTCATTGTCGATTTGCTCTTACGGCAAGCCAAGATTTAACTCTCTTAATGGGTGACCTTAATGCACTTCTCTTGTGGGGCGCCCCTCGACAGGGCGGGTCGCATCATTAGCGAGGCGGTCGATCGACATAATTGTGTTATGCTTAATCCTAACCTACTTTTTATTCTCATTCTTCTAGAGCTCCTTCCCTCATTTACTTGGCGATCTCCTCGGCCTCCCTTGCGTCGTTATGCGAATGTGCTGTATTCGAGGATACGCGTGGCAGCGATCATTGTCCGATTCTCCGTACATATCGATTGTCATGTCAACTATCTTATTTCTCTAATAAATTTAGGTTTATCAAAGATCAATGGAACCTGGCGTATATTGAGATCTCAAAAGCTTCTTCTCACATTGTTAAATCCATTATAAGTCTCCCTGTCAACGATCCCATTTCTCAAAACAACCAATTTTACTCGGATGTACTTGATATTTTCTCGCAGCACTCTTCATCCCCCTCATTCTCACACCTCAGACACTCGTAACCTTCTAAGCGTTCCCCGCCTCCCGCCTTTTGGTGGACTCCCGAATGCAGTTCCTCGGGCAGTTCGTCATCGTTCGAAGTTTTGCAAGGAATATCGTTCAGTCTCGACCTTGGAACTTTACAAGAACGAGATGAGAGAATGTCGTAATATCCTTAGAAGAGCTAAACGACAGGCCTGGCGCGAGTTCTGCCAATCACTGGATGGCAGAACTCCGAGCAGATGTTTGGCATATGCTCAAATGATTCCGCAACCGCAAGTTATTCTACTAAAAATCACGACAATAGATTCTGTGATAACCCGGCTGTCATTCTCGAAGTCATTAACAAAATCTGTCCTCCCTCTTGCTCGCCCCCGCCTTCCAACCTATCGTCTAACACTTTGAGACTAAGTCCTTATTCATGGTTGGATTTTCCTTTCGAACTTAGTGAACTTTGAACTGTTCTCGCTTCTGTTAGATTCTCCTCCAGTCCTGGATTGGATCGATATAGATTACAAAATCCTGAAAGCGCTTCCGTCTGAGTTCCTTCAATGTCTCTTGTATAGTATATTATTAATAACCTCTTCTGTTACTCCCTCTCATCTCCTCAATGATCACACTCGCTAATCCACCTTATTAATAAGCCTCATAGAGGCGTGCGTCCCATCTCCCTCACCTGCTTCCTTAAAATCCTTAAAAAACTAATCCTTAACTGCCTTTACTGGATAATAGAATCTTCCCACCACTCCATTCTTTCTAACTCTCAGTTCGGCTTCAGAAAGTTTCGGTCGTGTCAAAATAATCTCACTATCTTTACAACTGCAATTCATGAAGGCCTTGCCTTGGATTCGCCAACTGTTGCAGTTTTTATCGACATCAAATCTGCATTTGATAATGTTTTGTTTCACATTCTAGTAAATGATATACTGAAACTTCAATTTTTCCCTAAAACTAATAAGTTAAATTTATCGAGAATCTCATTTCTTGTAGACAAGTACAATATGTCATTCACGGGGCTCTCACGACGCCGAGAATCTCTCGCAAAGGCACTCCCCAAGGATCGGTCCTCAATCCCTTTTTAATATCTATCTTCATAAATTGAAAGATTGGATCCATCCTCCAAACCAAGATTCTCCAATTCGCTGATGATCTTGTAATCTATTCCATATCTTCGCTCTACTCTCCAATCAGTCGAGAGCTCGCTGAATCGTATCACCGAATATTTACAAGACGAAGGCTTGATGTTTCTCCATCTAACGTAAATGATGGTATTCTCCAAATGCCGTGCTCGGCCCCCCCCCCTCTCGAGTGGCATATAATATCGAGCACCCACACGCTTTTCTCCGTCCCAATCCATCGCTTTCTTGGTACTTTGCACTTCGGCCTCACTGGCTGGTTCTCACCTCGAGAATACGACTATCAAAGCCAAAAAAATACTATAAGTTTTGTCCGCAATTAGGAATACATGGGACTCACTCCAGCTTTTCGTTAGGATCTATCGTCTTTGGTCTATCATTCTATACTTAGAGTCTCCATTGAATGATAGCCTTGTATTTGGCGCTCTCGAACTTTTCAGAAATTAGAAGTTATTCAAAATCATGCGATTCGTACTTGTCTGGGCTGTCGGATTTCCAATCCAATTAATGCCCTTTTAGCAGAAGCCAAAGAATCCCCTCTCCAGCTTCGTTTCCAATTCCTTGCTAAATTCTTTATCAAAACTCTTTCTATCACTGTTAGATTAGACGCTTCCAAGATGCCGGCTTCTTCTTCTATCTGTCAACGCACTTCCCTACTCCTCTTCTCTTCAAGGAGGTGGTTAATTCTTGCACGCGTCGATCAATCCTACTTTCTTCCTGAATACCGTCACACCTTCTCCTCCCCTCATCACATACTACTGTTTAATCTTTAAGTCTGATCTGTGAAATAAAATGTACAAACTTATAATAACGTTATGAATGCAAAGAAGAATACAGGTTTTCCAAAACAGGAATACGTTATATAATTCATATTCTATTCATAAGGATAATATTTACAGGCTTGTCGATTATGAAAGATAACAGAGATGTATAACCTTATCATGATACATAGACTAATATGTGTAGCAATGTAATTAGTGAATAGCATTCTCGTTGAGGTACTTGGAAGGAGGATTACTATACTGATATGTACTATCCGAAGTACCATCCGAAGACCTTGAGTATGTTTGCATCGAACATGTGCTCGTGAGGCACGGATCTCGGATACGCAAGAGTTTACCTTACTGCCACGTGATGGTTGCATCATTCGACGCTGTATAATTTCTCATGAAAAGAAAGAAAGCCTTTCAGATTAAAGCGTTTTGCATTCACTACAGCACAATGTATAAAAGCAAGCCAACAATGCACAACAAAAAACACAAAGGAGAACTAACGCATACATGCAGACAGAGAGAGAAGAACGGAAGTGCGTGCAACGCCACTCAGTTCGCCCAGATGTCGCGTACTGCTACCAACAAGTATAGGTGTTCAAAGTTATCGCTTAAAATCTTTCCCTTCGAGCAGAGAAAGATTTTAAGCGATAATTTTGAACACTTGTTCAGACCTCTCCTGCCTCCTTATTTCAAAAAGAAATTTCCCGATCTGCGTGCCGCCCATGTGTTTGACGAACAACTCACTCAGATTACTGAGGGTTCCACTGTTCTACATCGATGGTTTCAAAATCGATAATAACCATTACGTCGGTTCGGCAGTTTATTCACTGCAATTCCAAGCCCCTCTCTTGCACAGGCTCTCTGCCGATACATCGGTTTTCTCCGCGGAGACCTGAGCAATTTATAATGCTATTCTATCTGCTATTGCTCTCAACCTAAAATCTGTATACATTGTCATAGATTCCCAAAGTGTTCTCAACATACTCTGTAATTTCAATAATAATAGTAACTATATTATTTCTCACATCAAATCGGTTCTTGTCGAGGCCGCTCAATATAGATATTAAGTTCGTTTGGATTCCCTCCTATACGGACGTAGGTAATAAAAAGGCGGACATATATGCGAGACAAGCCATCTCGAGCAGCTCAGGGTGTTACTTCAAAGTCCCCTACTCCAACTACTTTTCCTCGCTGAAGGAAAAGTTTAACAATAAAATCAATCAAGTATTTATTGAATCTTCGAATACTAACTCGTTACTTTCAGCATATCTATAAAAAAATTAAGAAGCCATTATCGACTTTACAAAGTATTACCGACTCTCGCTTCGCAAAGAGAGTATAGTCACTGTTACGCGTCTTAGAGTTAATCGCTATAATTTAAAACATAGTCTTTTTAGGAAAAACTTTATTGACAATCCTACGTGCGATTGTGGACACCTTATGCAAAATGTCTTACTCCGATGCCTGGTTTACGCTGACCAAATATGTGTACTCTGCTTTATTAAAAATTATCAATCTCAATCTGAACGATCTCGTTGTCCAAGATTTGCGGAACCCTTCGCCTAGACTGTCGCCTCTTATACAGTTTCAGCAAAGCACCCAATTGGCAATTCTAACTTTCGTCTATGGCCCGTGCTTCCGCGCAGCTGACACGCAAGCACAGGGACCCTTGTTATCCGTCCCTCTCCCCCTTCCATCCTCAGCGATCTCGTGCCGCTTTTCTAAACAGCTGTGCTCTTTCGATGCCATCGTTATGTCCCGAGTTTCTTTGAGATGCTTCATCTGCCTCCTTTGCTCACGAACTCACACTCTTATCTGTTTTTGTGTTCCACATTACGCTTACGTACTGTTCATATCTCTGTCTTTTGCTCTGGCCGTATTGACCTCCACTTCAAATAAGAGGCAGGAGCCATAAACAAAGAAAAAGAAGAAGAAGAAGAATATCAGAAGGATATGTGGAATGCGGTCGACGATAATGACGACGTGTATCTTAATCTGAAAAGTGGCAGTTCGGAACTTTGCATCGCGATATCTTTCTCTCGCTTTTAGAGCACGTAGAGAAAAAATAAAAACATAATACGATTGGAGTGTAAGTTATCGATTAAGTGTATTTAAAGACTCGATCGGGACAGCCGTTATTGAAATCTGATAATCTCGATCTATCGCAACTCGCCGGTTCGTGTAAAGAAGGCACGGCAGTGTCTCGCGCCATGCTTAGCGCCGAGACACTATCAGTGTCTCCAGATATAAAAAATTAATATATCAAAAAAATCATGGATCAAATACTAGAGAATTTTATAAGTAATTTCACACAAAAAAGGGAGGTTTAATAGTTATCGAGATATTTATGATACCGACTTTAAAAACGTAGTTTTGAGAAAAACGCGTTTCAAGTTTCGGAACAAATTTATATTATTATATAATAAAGGGGTTTTTTTGCGTGTATTATCAATTTGGAGCCATACAAAGAATCTCCTCTTGAAAAAGATATTCTTATCTTTTTGATTTTTGTCGGCGGCTGATATAGGCCTCCCGCATTGCATGCTGTGTTCGGATGTTTTGGTCGCAGCGCCGAATGTTTGTTGGTGGTGCGAATTGATGTCAAAGAACTAATTATATAGTCTAAAAATTACTCAGAAAAACACTCTAAACGCCACCTGTCGAAAGAATTACGTACCTACTACACAAAGACGAAGTTTCATTTGAACTACAATGAAGGGATTAGTTGTGTAATAGCCCGACGCTACCTGCGCGCTCTTCCGTAATGGCTTATTCCGGGACGCCGAGACGGCGTGACGGTCAGTATAAAGTATTGTAACTTTTTAGTGCTGTAACAATTTTACGAATTTCTTCGTAAATACGTAAAACGGTTTTGGATATATATTCTTGAAATGTTAATCTTTCAAAAAATGTAACTAAAGAAAATTTTTTTAAACCAAGAAAAATATATGCCCCCTTAACTTATTTAGACATTGCGATAAGTAAAAGATATTTTATAGTCATCAATGCCTAGTAAGTTATCAAAAAAATGAAATTAAAGGTACAACGCATAGAGTGATCTGATACCAGAGAAGAGGCCCTTTTTGGAGCTTGTTCTAATTCGAGTGAGAAAAGTTAGACGTTTTTTTTTTATGGTTGAAGTATGATTTATGTGATCCGTTTAGTAAGTTTAGTTACAAAGTCAATTTTTTTTAAACCCTTCGTGATCACATGTTTGAGAATTTTGTGTTGGTCACATAAGGAGTAAAATGACACATTTAATTGATTGCCATATTTACAGCTTTAAAATCACAAAAAATATTGAACTGAAATATTAAATACTTTAAACATTGAAATACAGTGACTTTTTAAAAATTTTAATTTTAACATATATATTAAAAATAATTGCAAAGTAAAAATTTTTACTTAAAAAAATTATTACTTTTTAAATTTTATATTTTTTGATAAAAATTTATGGCTGTACAGATGTGCCACTTTTAGAAAAGAAATAGTTCGCGTTCTAAAAAAGATATTTAATCTAAAGAAAATCAGAAGACCACTTTCGAAAATAATAAAGTTAGTGTATAAAATATAAAGTTAGTGTATAAAAGAGTATTTATTTAGCATAAGTATATTATTTTTATTACATTTCTTGCTTGTCTTATCATTTTAAACATAAAATAAAATGTTAAGAATGAGAAAATTACTTTTCGAATTTATTAAATACGAATTATGTTTCCCCTCCGAACACATAACTTGGCAAGATGGACATAGGAATATAGTTTTTTATTTTTTTTTCTTGGACACAACTTACATCTAGTTCTATATTTTAAATAAACACGTTCGCCTTCTATTTGCGGTTCATGATCTACATTGAGAATTTCCACGATACTCTTTTTGACGTCAACACGTATGACTGGATTGATAAACGTGATCATTTTCATCATCTGCGTTTTTTCCGTCAAAATACTCAATTTGGTCATCGTTTAGAATCGAATCTCGAAATTCGTGACTCCGTAAAAAGTAAGCCACCTAAACATAATAAGTATACGTATAACTCTACAGAAAAAAATTACACTGGACTCAAAATTATATCTACGTCTCATTAAAGATATTATTATAAAGCATAATAAATAAATCCAAATTTTTATTCAAGATTGCACCTTGATCACACTATTAAATTAACTCCAATGCAGAAAGGAACGTTACAAGACCGATTGCTGCATGCACACTGACGCGCAGAGGACAATACTTGGCCTCTAAGCCGAAAGAAGATACTTTGAACTTTGAATAGATGGCAGCTTAAATCCCGTTTAAAAGAAGATTTTAGAAATACAAAAGCCTCAAATTTTTATGGTACATATCAATCATATCAGATATATCTAGATTCATACGTTTTACAATATTACATTAACCTTTTGTTTGCGATAGAGACAACATGGTCACAGATTATTTAAAAGATCTAGAATACGAAATCGCAACATATATATTCACATTATATATTCACAATAGTTCAAATCAAGTTTCAAGTCACTAGACATAATGTTGGATATACAGGGTCCATTATAAAAGTAATGCGCATTTTCTGGGAAAAATAGATTTATTGATCGTAGCGGTACAAATGCTCAAAATTCTTCAAAATCCTCTCCCCCTGAATCAATACACTTGCGGAGACGTGTCTGCCACGCCTGGAAGGTACGCTGAAATTCCTCGACGGGAATGTCTCTTAGGAACGTTGTAACATGCTTTTGGATGTTTTCCATGGACTCCCAATGCTTTCCTTTCAGCTCTCTCTTCAGACGGGGAAATAAAAAAAAGTCGCATGGAGCCAAGTCGGGACTGTAAGGGGGCTGGGGGACCACCGGGATTGCTCCGGGCCAGGTAGTTGGCAACGATGAAGGCCGTGTGGCTGGGGGCATTATCATGGTGGAGCTTGATCGCGTCTTTGATGTCAGCCCTCACGCGCGCGACCCGGCGTTTCAATCTCTTGAGCACCTCCAGGTAGAAGGCTGAGTTGACAGTTTCTTCCTGCGGTACAAACTCAAAATGGACGATTCCTCGGACGTCAAAAAAGACAATGAGTTTGATGCGTTGACAATGATCGTTTTGATGCGAGACTTGCTCGTTCGCTCCTCCCGGCCCTCCTTGAACGCCTTGTGCCACCTCCCGGACTGTGACCTTGAAATGCAGTCGTCATTGAAGGCCTCTTGAAGCATCTGGAATGTTTTGGTTGCATTCTTTCCAAGTCGCACGCAAAACTTGATGGCGTATCGCTGTTCAAGCGAACGCTCCATCGCGCCGTGTTACAAAGTTGAAAAACACACTTCACGCGGAGGCACGTCTTTCCACTCAGACTGCTCGGAGCAAACTGGCGACCGGCTGCCTTGGAAGGGCAGACCCCCCACCACATTTCCCGATCCATTTTACCCCGCTGCGATGGATATTCGCGTCACAATAAAATCATGCGCATTACTTTCATAATGGACCCTGTATACAACAAACAATTAACAGACAAACAAAAATTTTTTTAAGAATTTGATTACAAGGGTTTCCGTCAACGACTGCGGAACTTTTACCGAATTAATTGATTTTGTAACCAACGAATTACATAAATCATGGTACAACCGAAAAAAGACGTCTAATCATCTCATATCATATAAGATGTCATATCATGTAAAAGAAAGAAAAATTTATTGCTTTTATATTTGTCCACGCACTAAGAATTTTCATTTTATTCTATGCTGAAGAGCACTAAGTCAAGTATGAAACGTCTCGTTTTTTAACATATGTATGTAATTCAATTCAATTGTATTTAATTCAATTGTAAATTTTATCTACGTAACAATATTGCTTATGTTTTAAATTATTGACCCTGAATTGATTAGTAAACCATTATTAGCTGTTTTCCTTTTAAGAGACACAGTCAACACACATGACACAAATCGACACACATCGCTTTCCATTTACAATTTTGTTCAAATTCAATTGACACACTTCGCCTCTGCTAGGGAGAAGAGTTAGAGTGTGTCAAATGTGATTTTGACGAATTTAACGATATTAGAATGCATACGCAAACCAGTTTATCATTTTGTTCTTTGACGATCTTTGACTAAAATCTTTTAAAAGGTTAGATATTAACAATTTAGATATTAACATTTCCCACACACGCTGCACATATCGCGTCCATTTAAATGTAGTGAAATGTATTCGAGTGTGTTAAACTGTGTCGATTTATGTCTCCTAAAAGCAGCCTAAAACGTAGTTGACTAACAGTCAACTGTGCTTAGTTGATTTTCAGTCGGCTTTTAGAAGTCACTAAAACTAATAGTCAGCAAATAGTCGATTGCTATAGACTATAAGGTGACTGTTGAAAGTCGATTTTAGATCAACTGGGAACAGCCGACTGACAGTTGATAGTCGACTTTTCATAGTCAACTATAGACCGACTAAGAAAAATCGGTTATAAGTCGGAAAATAATCACTCGTATTGTGTGGAATAATATTTTCTACAATAAATTATTTGTTTTTAAAAAGGACGGTTTTTTTTTTAGTTTAATTTTGCAACATTGCTTTTTGAGATCGTTTAAACAAATTAGTCATACAAAGATTACTAGTTATAAATAATCTAGTATAATTATTAACTAGAATATAACAAGCGCGTGCTTCGCGCGCGCTATTAAACTTTCCGACTTATAAACTTTTACATATGAGTTTTAAAATATAAATTAAAATTTAACTTTCCAAAAACTCAACGAATTAAATTTCAATAAGGCTAACGAATAATGACAAAGAGTCTAGCACGATATAAATACTCAAATAATTATATATTTATATATTACAATATATTATAAATTCCAGACGTTTCGGTTCTCACAGAATCATCAGTGGACAATAAACTTACAAATTCATCATTCTTCCAAATTCTTACTCGTACAATGCAGTCTTGTCTTATTCGTCGGTTAGATTACAATTTTTTTGTGATTCCTCCCTTAATATCTTCGCCATTATGTAGCGAATCCTAATGATTACTTATGAAATTATTTGTTCAGTAGCTCGCCATTATACCATGATGCTAATATATCTACCAATACTCAATCACCAGCACTTATTATAACCAGCATTTTTATTTGACTGTATATTTCGAGTTATGCAAATTTAAATAATAGCATGGCATTTTGCTAATGTAGCTCTCTATGAATATTAATTACTCACGACCACTTTTTTGAAGTTTTCATATTAAAATAATTATTTCATAATCGATTGTAGCTTTATTATTAATCTATAGTTTATATTACGTGTACTATTTTTAGTACTAAGATTTTTAATACTGAGCAGCTTATATATAGAAATTGTGTGAATGTATATACATTTATTTGCATATATTTTAAAATGTTTTATTTTTTGTTAATTTTGTAACTAAATACTGTTTTCTAAACAAAACTAATATTTTAAGGCTATTTTTATGGAAAGCCACATTACCACCCTTTTTTTCTTCGAATCATTATGCAATGTCACCACATTTTTATTAATAGCATCTATGGAATTAGAAAGGTGAACCAAGGTGATGTATGCGCAGTAGGTTGAAAGTAATGAAGGGATCTGTCAGCCAATCAAATTTTGAGCTAATTTTCAGAGATGCACATAACTCGTCAAGTTTTAAACTTAAATATTGATTATTAACAAAGTTATTGTGTAAAATGTAACTGGGGTATCATAATACCATCTTCTCTTCTATTAGTATTCTTTTAATATTACAAGAAGACGTGGTTTTGAAATTTGTATGAAATAAAAAAGTTAAACCTAAGCACACACAGTATTAGCTTTATTAATATTCATTTGACAAAAAATTGTTGTATTAAATTAAAAAATAAAATCCAAGTGATATTATCTTTAAGGATTGACAGGAAAGATTATATCCGATAAAGATCTTTATTGGAATTTGTTTATTAAAATTATGATTAAAATATTGTGACATTTAGAAACTGTTAGTGCTAACAGTTAAATTATAATTCTTTGAAGAATAGCACCAAATCTTTAATTCATTGTCATTTAATTAAATGACATTTAAGATTATAATACGAGTAATGGAGATATATGTCTTAATTTCAATATAATGAAATTATAACGAGACATTAATATATAACATATATTGATGTATCTTCTTGTACGTTTTAATAATAAATAAATTTTTATCACATTATAGAATATTACATTTTTAAGATTATTTTTAAGATTATTCAAATTCCTTACAAATATATATATATATGAATAATATATGTGAATGACACTATTTTGTTTAAAAATAAACGTCATATAAAAACGTCATCTATTATTTTCATAATCTTTCTTTCTTTTCATTTACTTTTTCTTTCTTTATGTGTTCTCCTTTCTATGAATTCTTTCTTTTTTATAAAAGCTAGTAATAACTAAGAATAAAATGATACAAAGATACTGAGATAAATATTATGATTTTGGTATATAACATTATATTTCCTTTCACAGCTCCTTTTCTTCTTTTTTGCTCTTCTTTGTCCATCTCCTTTCATTTTCTTTTTTTAAATCCTTTTTTCTATGAGTTTTTTTTCTTTTTTTTTCCCTTTTCTTTTCTCATTTCAATTCTTTCATTTCCATGAGTTCTTATACACGCAAATATAATTTAAATACTGATATTTTGCTCTACATAACGTTATACTTCATTTCAAATTTCTTTTTTTTCATTTTATTTTCCTTCCTGTTCTTTCTCCTTTTCTTTTTTGTTATTTCTTTCCCTTTCTTTCTTTTCAACTTTCTCCTTTCTATAAATCCTTTCTTTCTAATAATAACTGAGAATGAAGTACTATTATATATATGTATATGTATATATGTATATGTATAGATATATAGAAATCTGGATGAAATTAGAAATCTATTACGGCTTTTTAAATTTATATATATATACATTAAGAGTTTTTATATTTTTTTCAGACCATTCCTTTTCTATTTCTTCGTCTTTTCCTTTCTTTTCGGTCCTTTCTTTTTTTAAGGCCTTTCCTTTTCATGAAGATCACTAATAACTAAAAATAAAATATAATTCCAAGATATTAACATAAATATAAATCAATTTAGAATAAATGAAAGGTTAAGAGTCAGTTATGTAACAAAAAATTTTTTATTTAACACATGAAAGTGAAAATAGTTACATACGTTTCGACACCGATCGGGTCATTCTCAATGTTTCAGTAAATATAATTGTAAAATTGTCGGAAATATATGTAGTCAACAGTATTCTTGTTCTGTATTATAAAGTTACCAGTTAATAACTTAATAAACAATCTCATCGTTGTAAATTCTCGGCAGTAAAACCGAAATAATCTTATTAGATAAAAGTATATGAAAAAAGAAAAACGCAAAAGGATGGTGATCCACATCGTGGCCACAAATGTTGCAAGTTAATAACTTAAATAGACCAACTCATCGTTGAAAATTTATTACAATAAAACAGTAATAATCTAAAAGTAACAAAGGAGATATTGTCCGATAACAAAGGAGAATTAATGTTGAATGCATAAAATTAACAATATACATAAATATAAAAATGTATTTATTTAATAGTATGTTGAGCGTATATAAATATAAATGAACGCAAAAAAGTTGTGATCCATGTTGTGGTAACAGACAGTAGTTATTACTTTTGAAGCCTTATTATTATTTATTATAAATACAATATTTTGTTCCATATAACATTATGCCTTCTTTCACGCTTCTTTTCCTTAATTTTTTTAATTCTTTTTTTTCTGTTCTTCTTCTTTTCTTTTTTTCTTCAGGATGAATTATCAATTGATTTAAAGAAAACATAATTGTTTAAAAAAAGAAATATGTATGCAAAATTGAGTACATAAAGAACAATATTCTCAAGCACCATTTTTATATTAAATACGGAGAGTACAAGAGAGAGTACATAAAAGTATTAAAATAATATAAAATAAAAATAAAAAATAAATTACAAAATAAATAAATTACAAGTAAAGAAATTCGTACAACTCTCTCTCTCTCTCTCTCTCTCTCTCTCTCTCTCTCTCTCTCGCGCCTTTTTCTCATTTTCTCTCTCTCTTATCTCTCCTCTCTCATCTTTTACCGTTATCTTGGCTCCATCTCATCTCTCAACTCTTCCGTCTCTTCTATCTTCTTCTTGCTCACTTTTATCTTTTGTCTCTTCTCTTTCTCTCTCTCTTTCTCTCTCTCTCTCTCTCTCTCTTTCTCTCTCTCTTTCGTAACTTATTCTTTTCGTAACTTTTCACTTATTTTCTTTTTACTAAAAATATAAAAAATGTATGTATAAAAAGTATACAAATTTTATGATTTTTCTTTCCTACCTTTCTTCTATTTTTCTCTTGTTTTTTGTCTCTCTCTTTCAATCTCTCTCTCTCTCTCTCTTCTAAATTCTGTCTTTCGTCCCCTATCTCTGTTCTCTCATGTAACATCTCTCGTTTTTAATCTTTCTGATCTCATCTCTCTGACCATCTCATCTCTCTTTCGTTTCATTTCTAATCTCCTTTCGTTCTCACTCGTCGTCTCTGTCTCTTTCGTTTTCTTCTTGTTTCATTCTCATCTCGCATCTCTCATTTCCAATGTCTTGTCTTGCCTCTGTCATCTCTTTTTTGTTATTACTAAAAAATAAATAGTTTACGAGATATTTTATATACAAAATATACCAAAATAAATCATAAAACATCTCAAATTATTAATTAATATTGACAAATATTGAAAATTGCATCAAAGATCGGATTTTGTCGAAATTGTGCTACTTTTAATGCGATTTTCAACACGTTACCATCAGATGTCAGTTTGTCTATCTTTGAATAAAATTACTTGATTTTAGTACAGGTTGCGTTTTAACGACATTGACGACATGTAACTTTCAGGATACTTTAGTAAAGGTATATAGATTAGAATCTTTTAGAAACATACTTTGAAGAAAGAAGATTATATTATCTTCTAAATCTTGATTTTTTCTTTTTAGGCCTTTTCTTTCAATAAATCTAAAAATAAAATACAACACAAAGAATCATTCTTTTATAATTATAAAGAATTCTTTCATAATTATAAAGAATGGAGAGAACAAATTAATAGAGATTGTAAAATTTATCTGATACGATATTGAAGAGAAACTTTTAACACTTTGAAAAGAGATATCTTTTACACTATATTAACCTCAATACACAACCTCAATATCAATCACATTTTTATTAACCTCAATACACAACCTCAATTGTCAATCACATTTACCAAAGTCGAAATCTCGACGATGACAGCCGCTCACGAAGTAAGCAGTTGTCATTACCAGAGAACCAATCAGCATTGCGGAAAAGCGACAACAATTGACTTAATGTCTCTTTTTTTAGATAGAATAATTGGATTGGAAAAAAGTACAAAGTTTATACAAAGAAAATATATCTCGTATAAAAAATAGCATATCATTTTAAATATAATTAACTCTTTTAATTTTCTTTTTAAATTAAATTCTTAAATGAAAATCAATTTTGAAGATAATAGGTTTCCTTTTAAAGTCAAATAGTTTTTCTTCACGAATGCATATTACAATATAATTAATTGATAATAGAAAAAAGAAAGAGTTATACGTGCCGAGCAAGTTGTATGTGCTAATGATGTATATTTCTGAAGTAGATAACAAACAAACGTTTCGACCCCTATTGGGTCATTATCAATGTTGGTATAACGTTATAAATTTAAAATTGTACTTAAGTCGCAGTAATATCTGCACTTATCATTAAATTTCTATACATAAACTATCCTTCAAAGTAATAATTGATGAAAATGAATGATCGAAAGTGGTCATCGAATCATGATATCATCTTGAAACATCGTCAGTGGTAATATTATACAAAAGTATAGTAGCCGGTAAAGTGCACGCGCGCGCATGATCCTGATTATAATACGAGTCAATAATTATGTATATTAATGAATAATTAAATAATTGTAAATTATTAAAAAATGAATTGAATACCCGATTGTCATACAAAATTGAATGTGCATGTGATAAATTCAGCAATTTATGAACCAAAAACTCAGAGTAACTATATGAACTTATGTATGTCACGAGATTACGTTGAAATGATGTGAAATTTTTGGCGAAAAATGTGTATGGGAAAGGGGACTTGACGAGTACAGAGGATACAGGTATTAGAAAGGGGATAGTGATTGGAGATATGTACCTGACAATGTTTCTGTGTCGCTCTGCTTTAATTTGGCCTGTATTGTTGTAAAAATGAATGCAAGATAGCTATTATTCAACAGAATATTGTCAATATTTTTTGGTGGAAACAAAACAGTGACATAGACAACGCTGACATAGAACTCTGTCTACTAAATCTATTATGATGCCTTTTTTGACAGGTAGGATGTTGAGAATGGAAATTTAAAAATCTTCTAGAATAGGTTTTCAATATCGGTTGAAAATTATTTTATTATTATTGATGATGAGCGTTACATCTAATAAATTGATTGTATTGTTTAGTTTCAATGGTATTTGCAATCTATGATATATGGAATTAAAGGTGTTCAATATTATGTCAAAATAATCTTTAGGAGCTGCAAGCAGGATGTCATTCACATATCGGAAATATAAAGATAAATCAATCGGTAATAATTATAATGCTAGTTCTTCTAAATCCTGCATTACGATGTCAGAAATTATTAGAGTAAACAATGGGCGCATCGTGGTACCAAATATTTGTTTGTAAAATTTTTTATTAAAAGAGAAAAATGTGAAACGAATCTTATGGCCATAAAAAACTCCTCTTATATGTCAGTTTTGTTCGATATGAAACACTATCTTTTCGATATGCCTACCAGTTCTAATAATGGCACATTAGTAAACAAGAATATGACGTCCAGAGAAGGATTTGGCTCAAAATGTATTCCATCCACTTTTTTTACTAGATGGACGCTATTTTGTACGTAGCTACATGCCTTCGGAATGCTATCCTTGATGATTTTATGTAAATAAAGCCATAGATAGTATAACATGTTGTTGGTGGACGATACTATGATTCTAAGTGGGTTACCTGGTTTGTGGATCTTAATGATACCATAGGCATTTGGTGTGACACCATCAGTGATGACACATTTACTTCAAATTCAACACAGCACTTTATTCTATAAAAAAATTCTTATAAACGTTTCATTACAAAATCATCATGTTAAAATAGTTTTGCGCTTATAACTCAGAAACGCTTATAATCATTTACATTATACAAGAACTCACATTTTTAAATTGGCAAAGATCATTTTCAACATGCTTCTGATATCGGTCGACATACATCATTAGCACATACAACTTGCTCGGCTCGTAGTTCCTTTTTTTTCTATTAACAATTAATTATAATATGCAACAATTAATTATAATATTCGTGAAGAAGAAATATTTGACTTTAATAGGAAATCTATTGTCTTCAAAATTAATTTTCGTTTAAGAACTTAATTTACACGCGCACGTACTTTATCGGCTACTACACTTTTGTATTATCATTGACGATGTTTCAAGATGATATCATGATTCGATGACCACTTTCGACTATTCATCAATTATTATTTTGAAGGATAGTTTATGCATAGAAATTTAGTGATAAGTACAGATATTATTGCGACTTGAGTACAATTTCAAATTTATAACGTTATATCAACATTGATAACGACCCAATAGAGGTCAAAACGTTTGTTTGTTGTCTACTTCAGAAATATACATCATTAGCACATACAACTTGCTCGGCTCGTAGTTCCTTTTTTTTCTATTAACAATTAATTATAATATGCAACAATTAATTATAATATTCGTGAAGAAGAAATATTTGACTTTAATAGGAAATCTATTGTCTTCAAAATTAATTTTCGTTTAAGAACTTAATTTATAAAGGAAATTAAAAGTTAATTATATTTAAAATGTTATACTTTTTACGAGATATATTTTCTATGTAAACTTCGTACTTTTTTCCAATCCAATTATTAATAACTATAATAGATTATTTATAACTAATAATCTTTGTATGACTAATATGTTTAATAAGCAATCTCAAAAAGCAATGTTGCAAAATTAAACTAAAAAAAAACTTTTTAAAAACGAACAGTTCATTGTAGAAAATATTATCCCATACAACACGAGTAATTGTTTTCCAACTTACAGTCGACTTTTCTCAGTCGGCCTATAATCGACTATGAAAAGTCGACTGTCAGTCGGCTGTTCCCAGTTGATCTAAAGTCAACTTTCAATAGTCGCTTTATAGTCTTCTTTATAATACAGGAATCGACTATTTGCTGACTATTAATTGACTTCTAAAAACTGAAAGTCAACTAAGCACAGTTGACTATTAGTCAACGTTTTAGTTTGTTTTTAGGAGACGCAAATCGACACAGTTTAACACACTCAAATACATTTACCACTTATTATTTATTTAAATGGAATGCGATATGTGCAGTATGTGTGGGAACAATTAACCTTTTAAAAAATTTTAGTCAAAGATGGTCAAAGAACATAACAAAATGATATGAATTGGTTTGCATATGCATTCTAATATCGTTAAATTCGTCAATATCACACTTGACACACTCTAACTTTTTTCCTTAGCAGAGGCGAAGTGCGTCGATTGAGTTTGAACAAAATTGTAAATGGAAAGCGATGTGTATCGATTTGTGTCATGTATGTTGACTGTGTCTCTTAAAAGGAAAGCAACTTTAAGTCATATAAAAGTAGTTTACTAATCCATTTAGGGCTAATAATTTAAAAAACGAGCAATATTGTTAGGTAGATAAAATTTACAATTGAATTAAATTATATACGTATGTTCAAAAACGGGACGTTTCGTACTTGACTTAGTGCTCTTCAGCCAATAGAATAAAATGAAAATTCTTAGCGCATGAATAAATATAACAAAGCAATAGATGTTTTTCTTTCTTTTTCTTACATGATATTACGTCTTTTTTCGGTTGAACCATAATTTGTGTAATTTCACGAATTAAAATGTCGGAATATAATAAGAATTATTTTCATTTTAGATCAAACATAATTTTAATTAAACGATTATCTATTGGTTAGAGATATAATAAAAATTCGAAATTATTATTATTACACAAATTAATTTAATAGACTCACAAGATATATCATATTGTAGTCTTCTTAGACTATTGGCGCGTAGTTCTAAAAAGATTACAATATGATACATATGCAAGTACAAGTATAACGTATATTAATAATTCAATATTGAATTATGTAAAGCAATGAAGATCCAGTTTCATCCGTAATAGATATTTTTCTAGTATTGATTGTGTTTCTCACACATGCGGTCTAAAATAAAGTTTTTTAATATTGTTTAAAAATATTTGTTTAAAAGATTATCATAGATTGATATCATTAAACATGATATCCTTATTCACGAATGTATCAACAGAGGCAGCTATTAATAGCATATCGAAGAAATGGCAATTTATAGAAAAAAATACATCATTTCCTAGGAATAAATTCGTATTTGCAGTCAGAATAGTTTTCAATCAACTTATTTTATATTTATTAGGTGTTGGAATTAATTCGTAGCGTTTTTTAAATGAAAGAATGTTATTTATTTCACATGAGCATTAAAAAATACATTAATGAAAGTACTTCCCATCACTTTCTACTACTTTTGACCATCTTTCGGGCAGTGAATGAATACCGCGTCGGAAGAACTGTTCATCTTTAGATGAAATCCAGGAATCGAACCATTTTGTACAATCTTCGTAAGATGTGAACTTCTGCTCGCACAAGCTATGAGCTAATGATCGAAACAAGTGGTAGTCGCTAGGTGCAATATCAGGAGAATACGGCGGGTGCGGTAGCACTTCCCATTTAAGTGTTTCCAGGTATGTTTTTACCGGTACAATAAACGTTACAATAAACGTTGGCACCTTTGATGTAAGTGTCCTTAGGTCACATGATTCACCGCCAATGTTATGAAATGTATACAATAGAGTTATGATAGAACAGGCTCTTAAATTTGAATTTTTATTAAGCTTCTAATATGTCCGCCATATTCCTAAGTGTACAAACCGATACATGCGCACTAAAAATTACAAATCACAATAAAGTTCACTGTTGCTACTGGGTATAATTATACTGTTATAATTTCGACGTAAATCGAGCCGTATAGATTAAAAGAATAAAGCAAAAATATGGAAATAAAAAAGCGCGAAAGTTGAAAAATTCGATAGTTTTTCAAATTAATGAGAGAACAGCAGAGAAGTAATGAAAAGTTTAGATGAAAAAAGATTTCGAGCAGATGACAATTTAAAATCGTCTATAAACGAAAAAAGTTACACTAAAGGAAATGCAAACTAGATTTAGGACACTGAGGCATAAGTAAAAATATATTTTATAGGAAATAAATAAATTTGTTGGTTATACATGCTTTTGATTTATTGAATGATAATTTTGTAATAATGTTATTTGCCGTTTTTAATTCAATAACAAAATTCGAAGAGACAAATGAGAAAAAATAGATCTGGCAATTACATGTTCTCATTTTCGTATAAATAAGCTAACATGTTACAACGTTATAATGAGTCAACATGATATAATGAGAAATATAATACCAACGTTCCTGAATGTGTAAACGCGACTTGCTTAAGTAGGAGTTATAACATCAGCGTCACTAAGTCGAAGTTATGATGACGTGTAAACATAATCTATAATGATCATAGCTAAGACTTTTCTATAAGGCGTATAAAGTATTAGAAAATCAACCAATTAAAATTTCTGTTCCATAACATGAGAGTAAAGGATTCTGATTGGTTGGTTCGCTTATGCATTATGTATTCTGCCTTATGCAATAGTCTGTGCTGCTGCCTAATGACCACATCACAGACTCTTGCATAAAGCGTAATGCATAGTGCATAAGGGAATCAACCAATCGAAATTCTTCTTTTTTATGGAATGGGGGAAAAAAGGAAAGATTCTGATTAGTTGATTCGCTTGTACTATGCATTATGCAACAGTTTGTGCTGTGATCTTAAGGGCAATACAAAATTACATAAGCTGCATAACTACATAAGGCCACTAAACCAATAAGCATTTAACATAAAGACATGTGTCACGTCAGCGATACTTATAAAACTTGTCCAGGAATGTCCCTGGCCAAATTACAAATTTTTCCTTACTTCAATAACCGACGGGGCACTAGAACTGCAGGGACCGCCCCTGACATCCTCTCCCCACCTCACGCGCCCTACCAGCATGGAGGTTCCTTTTTCCTGAAAGCGTTCGGGTTCTAAAAACGGGACTTGCTCTCTCTCGCGAGCAGCGAGTGTTTTAAGGAGTTAGTTCAAAACCTCCCGGGGTCAGGTCTGGTCAAAGAGAAACGGTCTCTTCCAGAGTATCGTGATTTCTAGTTTAATTCCTAAATTCTACTCGCGTGAGCAATCCAATCTAATCATAGGTACATCTTATTTAACCTTCCTAGTTAACCGCATCTAATTATTAGTTATAACATAAGTCTGGATATGTGTGTAGCAACTGCAGAAGTTATAAAATACACAATTACTTTTGAGCAATTATAAGTACGTATATATAATAATATTTGACGAAACTTCTCCTTTTACAATAAACGCCGCCGCGCGTATACGTTTATCGTTTAACTTGGAGATCGTGTGTGTGAACGAGCGGAGTGTGTCAGCGCCGGCCAATCATCGAGCACCTACAAGGAGCCTGACCAACCGGAGTCCAGACTGAGCCGCGTGTCCCGCACCACGGACCGAACCACCAGCAAGATTCATGAAGGGATTACCGTAGGTTTCTTCTTAACCGAAAGGACGCGCAACTCTCGATTTGTTACCCGCCATTGGTCCCCGGTTTGTCCAGGTATCAATTACCAACGGTTGGACCTTGGGACGTAACATATTTTGGTGACAGCGGTGGGATGATATATAAAATCTCACCACGCGAATCGATTATTTAACTTCGCTGTACTTCCGCATCCCGTTATGGATACTCGCTCAACAAAGAGAGACGAAGGCGTAAAGCTCAACGAAGAGGAGCTGGAGGCGCTGCGGCAAGCACTCGCGAAACAGAAGGAACGCTTGCGGAAACAGGGCGCAGCCTTGGATAGGGAACGGGCGGAAATAGGAAAAGAGCATGAGATCGAAAAAGCGCGATTACAGGCCGAATGCGACACGCTCACACGACAACTTGAAACCGAGAAAACACAACTCCGGGCTGAGCGTAGCGCTCTAGAACGAACCCGCGAAACGATAAATCAAGAGTCAAGCCGCGAACGAATCGCCGACCATGAAACCGAGCACGGACAGCACGGATACGTAGACAGATCGCGTAATTACGGAGACGGCAACGTTTGTGAACTGCTCATTTCGTTCAAGGACGAAATATTTCGAGAAATTAATAGCCTCCGTCGTGATGTATTAGGTGTTGGAATTAATTCGTAGCGTTTTTTTAATGAAAGAATGTTATTTATTTCACATGAGCATTAAAAAATACATTAATGAAAGTACTTCCCATCACTTTCTACTACTTTTGACCATCTTTCGGGCAGTGAATGAATACCGCGTCGGAAGAACTGTTCACCTTTAGATGAAATCCAGGAATCGAACCATTTTGTACAATCTTCGTAAGATGTGAACTTCTGCTCGCACAAGCTATGAGCTAATGATCGAAACAAGTGGTAGTCGCTAGGTGCAATATCAGGAGAATACGGTGGGTGCGGTAGCACTTCCCATTTAAGTGTTTCCAGGTATGTTTTTACCGGTTTTGCAACGTGTGGGCGAGCATTGTCGTGCAGCAAGATGACTTTATCGTGTCTTTCGAAGTATTCCGACCGTTTTTGCTTCAATGCACGGCTCAAGCGCATCAGTTGCCGTCGGTAGAGATCTCCAGTAACGGTTTCATGCGGTTTTAGCAGTTCGTAGTATATGACACCCTTCTGATCCCACCAAATACAGAGCAGGAGCTTTGAGCCATGGATATTGGGCTTTGCCACTGATGTTGATGGTTCGCCGGGCTTAACCCATGACTTTCTGCGCTTTGGATTGTCATAATGGATCCACTTTTCGTCACCGGTAACAATCCGATGCAAAAAACCTTTTCTTTTCTGCCGTTGAAGCAGCAGTTCGCACGTGAGAAAACGTCTCTCAATATCCCTTGGTTTCAATTCATATGGGACCCAATGTCCTTCCTTCTGGATCATGCCCAAACTTTTAAGACGTTTTCCTATTGTTGAGAAGTCAACTTCCAATGACGTAGATAATTCTTTAAGTGTTTGACATGAGTTTTCATTGAGCAGTGCCTGCAAATCGTTATCTTCAAATTTTTTCGGCTGACCAGGTCGCTCCTTGTCATCCAAGTCGAAATCACCAGCTTTAAAACGTGCAAACCACTTCCTACACGTTTGCTTAGCCAGAGCATGTTCACTATACACATCCACTAAAATACGATGAGCTTCAGCTGCACTTTTGTTCATATTAAAGTAATGAAGCAAAACTCCCCGCAAAAACACTTTATCTGGCACAAATTTTGACATATTCAATGAATTATACAGTATTGTTATTTATGATTTCAAGAAAGGTTATGTACGGCAAATGACGTCCTATGATAGATGTTTACAATGTATACAGAACTATAGGTAACAACGAAATAGTGTACTGCTTGTGCCATCTCTTGTAAAACGCTACGAATTAATTCCAACGCCTAATATAATAATAACATGTATAAATAAATTTTTGGTATACCCATGGACTCTCGATTATCGCATACATTGGCGAATTTGGTGATGCCAAGATGTAGAGGAAATGGCCTTAATACAATTTTCGTTTAAACTACATTATTATTCTATTTCAGATATGCTGACATTTTGTTGGCAGCGCCTTATGACAAGATAGAATTATACATTAGAAGTTTTTAACTCTTTAGGTGATCATTTAAAGTTCATTATTGAGGTGAAAAATAACAATCAACTTTCAGGACGTTAATTTAATTAGAAATGAAAATATAATTCAAATCTGTTTCACAAAGTAATACATATTCTCGGGCAGGTACCTCAATAATATAATTCATAATTATATTTTTGATTAAAAATTTATTAAAGTTTCACTGAAAGTGAATTTTTCAGCTGACATACTGAAAAATCGTTGAAATTGAACTGAAATTTCTCTGAACATCTGTAGAAATATTTCAGAAATTTTTCTTAAAATTTTTCTGAAATTTTATTAAAATTTTGCTGAAAACGAATTTTTTAGCAAAAAAATCGCTGAAATTAAACTAAATTTTTTTGAAATGCTGTTCCAAAACGGGGACTAATTTCAATGAAATTTTTCCATCAGAGTCGAAGAGCGGATTTTACAGAACTGTCTTGTCCGTCTTGTCTTGTACTTTTCCTAGAGTACTTATTGCAGGTGATAATTAATAGTTAATAAGATCCCTCAAATTTCGATTAAAATACATTGAATTAATATGTTTTTGCGTAAAAATAAAGATTTGACAAGAAAAAAGTGTCGCGCTGCTCCGCGAACCGAAATATATTATTAAAGTTGACGACTATTCAGGTTAGGAAATCTGTCACAGCAGTGATTCATTTCTTTAAAAACATAAATTCACTATTTTAGCAGAAAATTTATATTATATTAATATATATAAAGTTATATATATATTAATTTATATATAATTAATTAAAATTTATATATATATATATATATATATTAATTTATATAAATTATTACAGTTTAGTTTGTGCAGGTCAAAAATCAATAAAATTGGGCTTATTCGCGTTTATGCATAAAAGGAAAAAAATAAGCGTCGTTCCTTGCAAACCGGGATATTAAGCATTAAAGTTGACCACTATTGAGATTGAGAAATCTGTTAGAGCTACACAACAAATTTAAATAACTTAAATTCACTGCTTTAAAAATTTACTGCTTAAAAACAAATTCGCTGGTCTAAAACACGAATTCATTACTTTAAAAATAATATAAGAAAATAATTTGTATTTTTAAAGCAGCGAATTTGTGTTTTTAAAGCAAATTTGTTTTAAAGCAGAGAAGCTTAAGTTATTTAAAATTAAATATCTTTTTAACTTTTTTTATATGGATTAAAGTTAATTTAAATCCAGCATTTCTTTAAAATAGATGCTGTAACTATAAACGCGACTTCGTCGTTGTCCAAATTCTTATACATTTTAAGAAAAGTTACAAATCCTTCGTAATGTATTATTAAATTTGTTAATTAAAATTAATAATATTATCTAACGATTTAAATATAAGTAAACCTATCGTGAATCTCGCGTTTCCGACTTTTTGTATATGCTTGTTTTAATATGAGACATAAAATGTTAAATAAAAAAATCTTTTGATGTTGCATTTATTAGGTAAAGTCGCCTATTTTGAGATACCTTTTTTTAAAGGCATAATTTGTTAATTTATAACCTGAATTTCTGCTTTCATGTCAAATTTATGAGAAATATATTTAAGTTTCATCGAAAAAATTAGTCGATAATAGTTATACTTTGTTGTTTATGAAATTTTTTATAAAAAGTGCTGATTTTGATCATTTAAAAAGAGGATTCCTAATATGAGATATAAGGATTTTCTTGTATGAGGTGGGATCTCTAACAGAAAATTAAGAAAAAAAATGATCAGTTTTTTATATACCATTTTATTATATTACATACAAGGAACAAAGAATTTAAATGTTATACATAATAATTGTGCAATTTTTGATGTGTGTATATCTGAGTATGTGTGTATGTGCGTGTGTGTGTATGTGAGTAATCTTATCAATAGAATCCTCATTTTTAACATTTCGTTCGATAGTATGCTTTGAGATATTAAATTGTTTAGATGCTCTCATGTTAGCTAGGAATACCTTGAGTATCTCATATTACGACTTCCATGCCTTGCGGGTTCACGATCACCAAATCTAATTTTTACAGTTAAACAAAATACTATCACATATTTCTCTATGAATACGATTTTACTCAATTATCTGCATGCAGATTTATTACTCAATATTTATTTTTATCTAATAAAACAAGATTTGAAGACTAATCACAATAAAATTTGACAACATTCAGTTTCACAAATCTTTTTTCGCAACGACATGATCTAATAATGAAATTTCTACTAAATAGACTTCACAATAAGAGTAAAAAGTTCATGATAGAACCAAACATATGCACTTATTAGTTTAACAGAAACTCCACTCATATTAGGAATCTATCCCATAATAGAGATCTTACACAGGCAAAATTTACAAGAATCATATTTGTTTATGATCGGTAAAATCTCGATCTCAAAACTTTCCTGTATGAATTATGGCCACTAATTTGCATTACCAATAATATTTTGGACAGCGAGCCAAGGATTTTTAATTGCTTTATTGTATATACCTTTTTCCAATCAAATAAGAATCTGCAGTAGAGAAATATCTTGTCTGCTTACAAGAACTTACATCCGTGATCACAACACATGATCATATTGATACATTTAAGTATAACAGATTTCTTAATCCAAACAACACGAGTTTTGACATCGTCGAAGATCGACACGATTGTTTATCGGCTTACGTAGGCTGCTGGAAAAGTTTCTGCAATCTAATACTTCCAATGGCGCCAACGTTCTGCTACTACCATATCCGTAAAATTAGATGTTTTTAATCTCTAATTCAATTGACAGTTTGTCCCCAAGCCAACTAGTTTTGTTTGTATAGTATTTTAAAAGAAGTTATTTTGTGAGAAAATGGAAATTTTGTGTGAATTTTCGGGCAATAATTTTTTATGATTACAAATGTAATCTAACTCTGAAACAATGCATCGATCGACTTCATTTGGCTTTTGGAGATGAAGCACTATCCAATAGGACTGTTTATAATTGGTTTGGAGAATTGGTTTATAATTGGTTTCCAGCGTGGACGTACCTTTTTTTATGACGAATTCCGTGAAGATCGTCCATCCATGTCTGTTGTTGCCACTAATGTTGATGCTGTGCGTGAAATAATTGAGCGAGATCGGCATATGACATACCGCGAGATTCAGGCATCCTTAGGCACTGACATGAAAGCAATACATACGATTTTGCATGATGCAAACTCACTCACTTGAGCGTACGGAAACTTTGCAGTCGTTGGATCGCACACAATTTGACCGAGTTCAAAAACAGGCTCATGTTAAATGGAGCAAAGAAATGCTCAAGAAATTCAACCAAGATCGGTCAAATTTGGCCTACAACATCGTTACTGGAGATGAAACATGATCTATTCGTATGAGTCCGAAAGTAAACAACAATCCACTGTTTGGGTATTTCAAAATGAACCGAAACCAACAAAAATTGTTCACGCGGTGCTGCCAAGCAAATGATTGCTTGTTTTTTCAGTTATACCGGACATGTGACAATCGTGGCTTTAGAGGATCGAAGGACTGTAAATAAAGATTGGTATACAACAATTTGTTTGCCAGAAGTCATGAATTGCGTAGAACAAATCGAAATCGTCGAATCATCCTTCATCATGACAACGCCAGCTGTCACACAGCACGTCAAACCGTTGATTTTTTATCCAGTAAAAATGTCGAATTGATGATCGAATTGATGTCATTGTCCGTATTCACCTAATTTATCACCTAATGACTTCTTTTTATTCTCAGACATTAAAAAGAAGATGCGTGGTGAGCGATTTGAGTCGCCTGAAGCAGCTGTTGAAACATTTCGTGCTGATTTCTGAGGTTACAGCTTCAGAGTGGAAAAATACTTCGAAAATTGATTCGAGCGTGCAAAAATGTATCGATCTTAAAGGCGAATACTTCGAAAAACAATAAAGTCATTTACCGAATTTTACATGTTTTTTTTCATATTTGCAGAAACTTTTCCAGCAGCCTACGTACCTAGTCGTCTTTTTTTCCATTCGACATATAGTCGACTGTTGAAAGTCGACTTAAAGTCAACTGTTCCTAGTTGACGTAAAATAAGTTGACATTCTAAGTCGTAAGTCGACTTAGAATTGCGACTGTTAGTCGATTTTTTTTTAAACATTCGTCAAGTATTAGTCGACATTCGGTCAACTTACAATAGACTTTTAGGCCCGTATTCATAGTCAAGGCAGCGCTTAAGGTCGTCTTGGTCAAGACTGTCTTATTCAATCAAGATCGTTTTGAGATCGTAACAATTCATAGTCACGAAATAAAACGACTTTCGAGAAGTTTTTCCTTAAGAAATTTTTGTTTGATTTAAGGTCATCGTGACGAAGATGATCTTAAAATTGAACTTATTCGATATTCTATAGCTGTTTCCGTAATATTTCAGTCGGATTCTACCATAGAAACACTGCATTTGAGAAGTAAATTTACAAAATGTGTTATTATATTATCTTTTGTATGATTAGACTGTGATTATGGATTCCGACTTGAAATGCGTTCCCTGGTGAAAAAATTTTGCTAAAATTATTCCATGTTTGGAACATTTTAGCAAAATTGTTGATTAAAAAATTATTGAAATTTCACTGAAAGTTAATTTTTCAGCTAACATACTAAAAAATCGCTGAAATTGAACCAAAATTTCTCTAAACTTCTGTAAAAACTTTTAGAAAACTTTTCTTAAATTTTCTCTGAAATTTTATTAAAATTTTGCTAAAAATAAATTTTTCAACAAAAAATCGCTGAAATTAAACTGAATTTTTTCTGAAATGCTATTCCAAAATGAGAATTAATTTCAATAAAATTTTTCCATCAGAGTTGAAGAAAGGATTTTACAGATCCGTCTTGTCTGTATTTTTCCGGAGTATTGCAGGTAGTAATTAATGTTAAGAAGATTTGATAAAAATACACTGAATCAATGTGTTTTCGCGTAAAATATTTGGCAAGAAAAAAGTGTCGCGTTGCTTCGCGAACCAAAATATATCATTAAAGTTGAGGACTATTTAGATTAGAAAATCTGTCACAGCAGTGATTCATTATTTTTAAAACACAAATTCACTGTTTTAAAAATAATATAAGAAAATAATTTGTGTTTTTAAAGCAGATTTGTTTTAAAGCAGAGAAGTTTAAGTTATTTAAAATTAATATCTTTTTTTAATTTTTTTTATATGAATTAAAGTTTAAATCCAGCATTTCTTTAAAATACATGCTGTGATTATAAACGTGACTTCGCCGTTGTTTCCAAATTCCTATAAATTTTGAAAAAAGTTACAAATGTTTTATAATGTATTATTAAATTTTTGTTAATTAAAATTAATAATATTACCTAACGATTTAAATATAAGTAAATCTATCATGAATCTCTCGCCGACTTTTTGTATATGCTTGT
The DNA here is from genome assembly GCF_024713525.1 of Acromyrmex echinatior. Taxonomy (NCBI): domain Eukaryota; kingdom Metazoa; phylum Arthropoda; class Insecta; order Hymenoptera; family Formicidae; genus Acromyrmex; species Acromyrmex echinatior. The sequence continues at coordinate 26,449,317 of NC_141853.1, forward strand.
TTTAATGTGAAACATAAAATGTCATATAAAAAAATCTTCTGATGTTGCATTTATATAGACAAAATTTACAAGAATCATATTTGTTTATGATCGGTTAAATCTCAGTCAAAATATTTCCCGTATAAATTGTGGCCATAAGTTTGCATTACCAGCAAATTTTTGAACGAGTCAAGAATTTATTGAATTGCTTTATTGAATATATTCTTTTTCAGTACAATCAAATAAGAGTCTGCAGTAGAGAAATATCTTGTTTGCCTGCAAGAACTTGCACACGTGATCACAACGCATGATCATATCGATACATTTAAGTATGACAGATTTCCTAACCTCAATAGTCGTCTACTTTGGTGTGTAATATTTTGATTCGTGGAACAGAGTGACATTTTTTTATTATCAAATATTTATTTTTACTCGAAAACGCATCTATTTAAAGTATTTTTATTAAAATTTAAGGTGAACGAGGTCTTTTTAACATTTTTAATTTTTGCTTAAGTCCACCTCGAACACATCTTGGCGAAGACTTGGCGAACACATCTTATTTATTATACAGGGTGGGCCATCTATTGGTACGTTTTTAAAAATGCGATCAAATGAGCATACATTGATATTTTTTATTAATTTTTTTTTTGTTGTGAAGCTAAAAGTATCCGCGTCAAGAATGAAAAACGATTTCGTTCATGTGGCTCCCTCTACTGGCCTTACAGTATGCCATTCGGTCATCCCAATTATTAATGACATTTTGGACTACCTCGGCGCCAATTTCACTCAAAACAGTCGTAATATAATGTCATCCACTAACATCCCTTTCTCACGAACTTTCCTCACCAATTTGCGTATAGCTCCTTCGGTGGGTGCTCTATCACGACCCATATTTCTTTTCAAAATTCGTACAGTTTCGGCGACACAGCACTGACTTTGAAAATAAGTTTTTAAAATTTCAAAACGCTCTTCAAGAGAAAACATGTTGTTTCGTGCCGCGGACGGTATGACTAATAAACTGTCAAAATTTCGGGTCTGTAGCTCGTTCGGTGTTGCCATACGACGAAATTCAAAAACGTACCAATAGATGGCCCACCCTGTATATACATGTCAAATAAGATATCTTAATGATTATGAATTTGTAACTAGAAAGTAGTCTTAAGTCTATGCTTATTTTGAATAAGATATGTTTATGAATCATATCAAGACCGTTTGATCATTTCAAGACGTTTTGAAATAAAATCATCTTCGATAAGCTTTGACTTGAGATTTTACTCAAGTACCGCCTTATTTTTCGATTATGAATCTAGAGGACATCTTAAGATCGTGCTTAAGATGATCTTGAATATAAGAACGAGCTATGAATACCGACCTATGAATATTAGCCCTCGCCTTCGGCGCGCCGAGCTCGAACGAGATAGCAAAAGAACGGCCTTCTCACTATAGTCATTTGTTTTAACTCTTTAAAGGATATATTTTTCTTTACGTAGAATTCAGTTAAAATTTGTTACTCGGGAGTTTTTCGTGATCACTGATTACGAATCTGGCCTCAAATTTTCAAAATTCAAAGTGACGGATCCAAGATGACGGACAGAAAAAAATTAATTTTGAGCTGCAAAATGGGATCAAGTAATTTTAATTTTAATTTTAATTTTTTAATTTTGATGTCAAATTCGCAATAAGCGACCCAAAAAACCTACTAGACCCCATTTTACAGTCCCAGAACTAATTTTTTAATTTTTTGTCCGCCATCTTGGATTCACCATTTTGAATTTCAAAAATATGAGATCAGATTCATAATCAGCGACCCCGAAAACTTCCGAGTAACAAAGTTCTATTGAAATCAAACAATTTTTCGCTTTTTTGTCCGCCATTTTGAATCCGCCATTTTGAATTATAAATTTTTTAATTTTGACTTCAGATTCGTAATCAGCGACCCAAAAAACCTCTCAGACTTCATCTTCGGCTAATTAGCTATTGTTGATTAGTCACAATCACATTTATATACAGGGTGTTTCTTAAGATGGGTCGGGGTCACATTGGGGGTGAAGAATGGATCAAAGGGAACAAAAAATTCTTATACCACTTTAAGATACTCGTATGGTGACGCAGGGAAAGAGAAGGACCGCTTCGTCGCCACTCGAGTGTGGACCATCCTACGAATTCGCGCGGCGCGGCTTAACCGCATATTGGCTTAGACATTTTCTTTTTTAATTCGAAAACTACAATGAATATCTCAAAATGGTATAAGAATTTTTTGTTCTCTTTGATCCATTCTTCCCCAATGTGGCCCTGATCCATCTTAAGAAATACTTTATATATTGTTAAAAAAGGATGAATTTTTACAGTTTGTTTATTAAAAAATACATTTCGTTAACAATAGTAATGTTTCCACGGTTTTTTTATAACAATTGATGTTCTAAACACTGATAATGTTTTTTTTATTGTAGTAATATGTTAGAAAAACTATATGAAAAACATAAAAAACTGAGGTTAAAAAAGTATCACATATGTGGGATACTATACCGCAAAGGATTAAGTAACCGAAAATGCTTCCTCGACAATTTTGATCGTTTGACTTGTATTAATAAGGAGCGATGAGCATTCTAAATTATATATGAATTATAAATTGGGGTATGTGAAGTTAGCACTCCAACTATGGTACTCAGGAGTTCTGATTAGAGTTCCCATTTCCTTTTGACGAGACAAAGAGTTCTATATAATTTATAACAAGAGTTCCGCTTAATAATTATTTTTAAATAATTTTTAAAAAATGAGGTGCTAACTTCTCATCGAAAATCGAGATCGAATAGTTCTGAGTAGCTCAATAGCTTCATTTCGCGAATACCTAGAGTTCCTGATGCATAAAAAAAAATTTTGAAAAATAAAAAAAAATTAAAAATTTTTGAAAAATCTATTTTTAGATACAATAGTTCTGATTAGAGTTCCTGCTTCTTTTTAACGAGACGAAGAGTTCTCTATATTTTTTAATGCAAGATTTATTTAATAACAATTTTTAAATAATTTTTTAAAAATTTTTTGGAAAAAAAATTTTTTTTATAAAATAGTTCTGTGACACATTAATTGTCATTCTAACAATTACGAAGAGTTCTCAGCGATTAAAACCAACACAGACAATAATAAAAAAGATATATACTTAAAACGAAATTTGAAAAATCGATTGCAAAAGTACGTATTTCCTTATGTAGTCATCCAATCGCTTTGTCACCTAATGTTTTTTGACAGAACTCGTCGAGAACTACACAGAACTCTAATCAGAACTACTCAGTATTCTCAAAAAATTTTCGACGTTATGATACGGAGACATTTGAACTTTATCATTGAAAATTTTCTAAGTCCGACATCGAAAAATTTTTTGAGAGTACTGAGTAGTTCTGATTGGAGTTCTGTGTAATTCTCGACGAGTTCTGTCAAAAAATATTAGGTGACAAAGCGATTGGATGACTACATAAGGAAATACGTACTTCTGCAATCGATTTTTCAAATTTCGATTTAAGTATATATCTTTTTTATTATTGAGTCTGTATTGGTTTTAATCGCTGAGAACTCTTCGTAATTGTTAGAATGACAATGAACGTGTCACAGAACTATTTTATAAAAAAAATTTTTTTTCCAAAAAACTTTTTAAAAATTATTTAAAAATTATTATTAAATGAATTTTGCATTAAAAAATATAGAGAACTCTTCGTCTCGTTAAAAGGAAGCAGGAACTCTAATCAGAACTGTAATTGTATCTAAAAATTGATTTTTCAAAAATTTTTAATTTTTTTTTTATTTTTCAAAATTTTTTTTATGCATCAGGAACTCTAGGTATTCACGAAATGAAGCTATTGAGCCACTCAGAACTATTCGATCTCGATTTTCGATGAGAAGTTAGCATCCCATTTTTTAAAAATTATTTAAAAATAATTATTAAGCGGAACTCTTGTTATAAATTATATAGAACTCTTTGTCTCGTCAAAAGGAAATGGGAACTCTAATCAGAACTCCTGAGTACCATAGTTGGGGTGCTAACTTCACATACCCTATAAATTGTAGTAATAACATACTCCTCCCATTAATCCAGAATAATATAAATCATATCAAAACACATATACAATAGTTTACGAGATATATAATTGCTTATGATTTTTCATGTGCTTTATATATCATGTTCATAGGCCCGAATATTAAGAAATTTTTGTGGTCAAGATCGTAAGAGGGAACGCTGAAGATATCAAGTTCGAAATCTGCTTTTTTTTCTTAATTTTTCATAGTTTTTTTTCTGAAATAAGTAATCAAGTCCGCTGATAGTTAAGCCCGCGGAAACAGATTTTGAACACAGCCCGACATAGATGGGCAATAATAAACATATATTAGATCAAATATATCTTCATATAAATTTTAAAATAATTCGTATATGGGACATTTTAAAGCAACTATAGAAAGGAAACTTATTTCGCTTTTCAATTGACAAACAAAAGTTATTTGAAAATTGCACGACATATACTACTCATAAAAAGATAGGGAATTCGAAATACTTTCGAACACGTCCAAAATTGCACAATATTCAAAACGTTGTAATTCAGTAAAAAATCATTGCAGACAAATAATTATAAAATCATTTAAAATCTGAACTTTTGAAAGCGGTAATTGATATTTCAGTTTGACTAATCCTATAAGGAGTTATACACGAATGTCTATCAAATCTAAAAATTTTGTATAAACTTTATAAAGGTTTACAGTCGAAAGAGTGAATCTTTATCTTCATTGCATGATTTTTTAAAATAAGTTTAACATTGAAGCAAAAGCGATCATTTTTGTTTCAACATTCAATAATTTGGTGAAAAAAATCATACAATGTTCAATAAAAAACAAATTGTAAACCGCATTTATGTGATTTTTACTTCACGCCACAGATCTTTGTAAAATTTTTTTTTACAAAATTTTTAGATTTGATGGATATCTATTTGTGTCTGTATAACTCTGTAGAGGATCAGTTAAATTGAAATACCGATTTCAAAAGTACAGATTTCAAAGTTTCAAATGATTTTCTGATTGTCTGCGATGATTTTTCATCGAATTACGGTGTTCTGAATATTGTGCAATGTTGACCGTTCGAAAGTGTTTCCTATTTTTTTATGAGTAGATTGTGCAACTTTTAAATAATTTTTTATTTATTAATTAAAAAGCGAAATGGTTCCTCTTCTACAATTTAAAATTCTCATACACAAATTATAATATTTAAAAAATTATATGAAAATATATTTGACCTAATATTCGTTTATTACTAACTTGATTATTTATTGCAGAAAAAACTGAAGAAAAAACAGGATTCAAATTAGGGTTTTCCAGCGTTGCAATCTCGCATCTTATGACCTCGACCACAAAAGTGAATTTTTTGTTTATTTAATCGTGTCTATGAACGAGATATCTGGCAGTATCTCGATGCTAAGCTACGCGCAGTGACACTGCCTACTTTACGCAAGCCGGCGAGTTGCCAGAGATTTAGATTATTGGATCTCAATAAAAGCTGAACTGATCAGGTTCTAAGTGTGCTCACTCGATTGCATTCGATCTAAATATATAACGAAAGTATTTTTATTTTTTCTCTACGTGCCCTATGAGCCGAGATATTGCGATGCAAAATTCGAATCTGAAACTTTTATATCAAGATTAAGAAACGTCGCCGAAGTGGGGGATTTGTCCTTTTGGAATTTTTGACGCAAGAGACAAATGTGGCGCTGGCAATGCATAATCATATCACACATGTCTGTTTTCTGTGGCTGATGATAAACTAGTGTACACTTTTGGCATTAAAGTGAGATAGTTTAAGTTAGGAAATCCGTTACATCGATGGCATAGAGCAGTGCTCCGAATTAGTTGCCCATTTTGGGCAGATTCTTGAGGCGACCCCCACTACCACTCGAAACTCAGTGGCCGCCGATCGCTCACGTGACGCTGTGCCCCAGGAGCGTCGCGATACAAAAAGTATGTTGAGAGCATATCTTCCGGCAAATATCATTAAAATATTTTCTTTCCCACATGATTTTTATTTTAATAAATAATTAAAATAAATTTTTTATTATTAATATGTTTTATTATTAACATATTATATTCTGCAATAATATATAATTAAAAATTACAATATGATAATTATAATGAGGGTAATGACTTTCTATATTATCTTGAAAGTACTATTATTGATACGTTTTTCAAATAGTTTCTTTAGGTTTATTTAACTAAAAAATAAAAAAAGAATGATTAAATATATGTGATTCGGTAAAGTAAAATTTTACATCATAAAATATTTTACTTAGAAAAATTTTACTTTATCGAGTCACATATATTTAATCATCCTTTTTTTCTCGAATGGGTCGCCTCAGGAATCTGCCCGAAATGGGCAACTAATTTCAAGCACTGGCATAAAGGAACATGTAAGTGATTTTCTGCTTCTGCAATTACACAAATTAGATTTACTCGGCACGTTTTTGCATGAATCTGGCAAAAAAATGTATCGCTTTACCCCGTGAACCAAGATATTAATTGTTAAAGTTGTTGATGGTATTCAAGTTAGGAAATCTGTCACATCGATGGCATAGAAGGATATGAGAACATGTAATAAAGCTAGAATAAGTATTTTCTGCTTCAATTACACAAATTCTCCACTTTAAGAACACATTTTTTGCTTTAAAAACAAATTATTTTTTATATAATTTTTATTTTTACAGCAGAGTATTTGTCTTGGTTAAATATTTGTCTGTAAAGCAGAAAATTTGTTTAACTCTCTATGCCATCGATGCAACAGATTTCCTAATCTGGATATCTATCAACTTTAATAATTAATAACTCGGTTTGCAGGACAGAGCGACACATTTTTTTTGCCATTTGTTCAAAGTGTAGCAAAAACGCGTCGAATGAGTCTAATTTTATCAACCTCGAGAAGGTGAAGATATTAAATTCAACAATTACCGAATGTTGATGTCTTGAATAAACCTAATTGTTTAGTACGTTATAATTCAACCTTGTACGTACATTACTATGTAACTTGTAATGTATTTTCAGAATTTATTACATTAACACGTTTTCGGCATCACAATTCAACTGTGAGACAAGATGCTTTGAAACAATTCAATTACATAATCTTCTAAAATCTTTACATTCACAATTGAATTTTTTGTTACATGGTATCGCAACTTTATCTCTTGATAAAGAGAAAGAAATACATTCACAAATTCATTTCATGCATTTAATTTTATTCTTGGCCTCTCAAATGAATAATTGACATCTTTGCATGAAATTATATAATATCGTATCTGAGCTGTGCAATTGATCCACGTGTAAAAGAAGATTCTCTACTTTTCTTAGATGTGCTTGTACAAAATTGTAATAGTGCATTGGCGAAAGATAGTCATAAAATATTATCTAATTTTTTGGATATGCAGGTTACATAATGAAGGCAGCCCTGTGGCATAATTAATGATAACATTCCAAAAGTACTAATGTAAATTTGTTAACTACAGGAAATTTTGTATAGGTACACCATCGATTATGAAAACGTTTGTGAAAACAAAAAAATATATTCTAGTTTATAGCGATAGTGCGGTTCAATTTTGTGAAATTAATCTTAAAGATATGATCTTAATAGATAATCATGAGAAAGAAATCTTACTTATACAAGAATTTGTAAAATATGTAAATTTATTGATGCCACTAATGTCTGATATTTGGTTTGAAGTATGTCCAGATGAGAAAGTTGAGAGTTACACAGAGATTATAATTTTGCACAAATTGTAATTATGCAATCGATTGTGGAATACATTGATACATTCAGGATGATTATAGCGTCAAACGTATGAAATGTTGGTTTAAAGATACGTTTCATGATGCATATATGAAAAATTTCTCGTCGAGATTTCGTTATGATAAAACCTCTCATTAATGAATCCAGAAAACGTCAAAAAGATTTTTCTCAAATGGAATTTACGGAAGGATGTTTGGAACAAAATTTGAGACTGTCAAATTCAGTATAGTTTACATCTCTGTTTAACTGCAACGAACAATTTCCCAAGTCTGTCAGAAGGCTATTGCATATCCATTCTGAAGTATTTAAATTATTATTATGTAATAAACACAAATAATATTATTATCTAATTATTATTATGTATGAGGTCTTTTTTACGAAACTTTTCTCATTTTCAAGTATTATTGAAGATTGGTGTGACTCGATTTTATCTCAATTAACTAAACTACTAAAAATTTTATTTTTAAAAGTTGGACCAATTTGGTATGGCAACTGTATTAATTTCAACTGAATCATATTTTAAGACTGATTATTGAAGCATCTTCGTTTGCTTAAGAAAGAATTGCAATCGCATTTGTATTTAATTATTAAATTATTGGTGATATTATGTTGAAGCAATTTAAATGAGTTGCACAGGTAATTGATTTAAATAAAAAGTAATAACTGTAAACAGTAGATAGTTTAATTTTTGTAGAGCACTCATTTAGGAATATGTGACATAACATATAATCAATTTAGTAGACAGTTGCTAATTATTATTTTTTTTCGTTTGACAGAGAAAAAATATTTGAAAGCTTTGTTACGATCTTACCCTTACTCCTGAAGTCTACCCTTCGAGCATAAGTGACGTCGTAATTCGTATGATCAATCAAATAGTTTTACATTTTAAGGAATGGATTCGGAAAGAATTGATAGCTAAACATGAGTCTATTATCGGTAAGTTATATGTCTTTGAATGAATTGTGATATAATAATTTTATTTAAGAAGAATTTAAACCATTTGGATTGGAATAGGAAGATCTTTCAATAAGATATATGTATAATTCTTAAGTTTCATTTCATAAATATTAAAGATAGTACGATTTGGTTTAAGTAAATAATAATTTCCATTATAATATATTCAGTAAGTCGGGTTGCCTATCTGTCTATGGGCAGGAGCATGCATTACTAGTAATGCAGAATGATTATATCGCAAGTCCGGCGGGGAATGAGACAAGAGAAATTTTATTTTGATATAGTGTAAAATTTAATTTATTCTGATATAGTGTAAAATTTAATTCTTAATTATCTAATCTTGATTATAATTAGAAGCAAACTTCATTAACTGTTGAAAGTTGGTCACATTCAGCAAACTCAACTATTGCTGAGCGCATCCATGAGCATTCGCAGCTATTGGTGTATTCTTTTAGTCATTCAATAGCAACTGATAAAATGCAGATTATTAAATTATGAAGTGCAAATATCAAATAATGTTAATATCTGCATTTGGATAAGATATTAAAACTGCGCGTATATCGCACTCTATAATGAAAGTATGGAACATACAATAATAAATAAAGAGCAGCATATTCATCGAACGAAAACAAAACGAGATTATAAAAAAAAACAATTAAAAAAAATATATATATATGTATATATATGTATATATATATATATATGTGCGCGCACAGATTACCAGAAATGCAATACATACATTACACTAAATCAAATTATCATTCTAAAATAACGAAAACCTTTGAAATATAAGGTAGAAATGAACCTTCGTGAATGGAACACTAGTGTCATTATTCCCCTTCGTCAGTAATTTATGAAACAAAAGTTTTAATCGAAAACAGTGTTGAAAATAAAGTCAATTGGACAGTCATTATTTAATAATTTGACTATAAACTTATTATTCTTATAGTGAAATTTCAGAAAAATACTCAAAAATAAAACAATTCTGTCAACCATTTCCGTTATAACAGCTCTTTTTTTGTGAAATCGGATGTGAGAAGAGGAAATTCAAATATCGTCCCGAAAAAGTAGGCTTATGGAACCAATCAAATTTTAATTTTCTTTTTTCGTTGATGATTGACAAATCTAAAAAATTGATTCTATTGTCCCCTATTTTTAATGTAAACTATAGCCTCAAGTGTAAGGAATTAAAAGTTGTGAGTACTTTGTCAATTTCATTGCATGGTGCGGCCATCACAATGTCGTCAACATATACAATATACCAGCTTGATCAAAAAGTTTCCGGAAGAGACCACCAGGTAATGCTCTGAGTCAGCTGATTTGAGTTCTTTTTTTTTGGCTAGGTTGCCACATCTATCATTGACATTTCCATCAAATTTTATCATAGCTTGACATTTGTAAAAATTACGCCGTCTTGAGTACATCTACCTCTGCGCGTATTTTCGATTTTTTACAGTTTTAAAAATGAAGTTGAATTTGCAACAACGAGTTTGTATTAAATTTTGCGTTAAAAATGGATTCAATGGTGCGAAAACCTTGGAAATGTTGGGAAACTGTTTCGGCAGTGATGTTCTAAAGAAAACAACCGTTTACGAGTGGCATGAACGCTTCAGAAGTGGTCGTGAATCCGTCGAGGATAACGAACGCAGTGGCAGGCCGTCGACATCGAAAACCGACGAAAACATCAATAAAGTGAGAGAAATGTTGGCCAATAACCGCAAATTAACTATCAGAGAGCTGGCAGAGGACTTAAACATTGCTTATGGATCCGTTCAGGACATTGTAGTTAATGATTTGGATTTGCGCCGTGTTGCTGCAAAGTTGGTCCCGAAGGAACTGAATTTCATGCAAAAAAGGGCGTTGACATCGCCAAAGACATGATTTCCAAGACTGAATCCGACCCAACATTCATCAAACGCATCATTACTGGAGACGAGACGTGAGTTTATGAGTACGACACGCAATCCAGACATCAGGCGAGTGAATGGAGAGCTCCAAATGAGCCAAGACCAAAAAAACCACGTCGTTTTCAGTCGAAAAAGAAAGCGATGCTCACGGTTTTCATGGATTACAACGGTATTGTACATCACGAATTTTTGTCAGAATGTCAGACAGTTAATAAGGAGTATTATTTGGGCGTTATGAGATTTGCGTGAAGCAATTCGCCAAAAAAGAAAGGATTTGTGGGTAAACAACTCGTGGATTTTGTACCATGATAACGCACCGTCGCACGGTGCCATCATTATCCGTGAATTTTTGATCAAGAACAAAACGAATACCATCCAACAGCCATCGAATTCACCCGATATGGCTCCCTGCGATTTTTTTTTGTTCGATCGAGTCAAAAAATCACTGCGGGGAACGCGTTTTAACAGCCGAAAGGAGGTAATGGAAAAATCGAAGACGGCTCTGATAGCTATACCAATAATAGAGTTCCAGAAATGTTTCGAGAGCTGGATCAAGCGCTGGCATAAGTGCGTTGTAGTCGCTAGAGAGTACTTTGAAGGAGACAATATTACTTTTGATAAATAAACTTGTATTTTGAATTTTCTGAATGAATTCCGGAAACTTTTTGATCAAGCTAGTATAAGCCGGTTTAGTACGTCTTTTGACGTTGTTCGACGCCTAATCGGTCCCAGTATTGTCGAATGTAACGCCCAAATATACATAATTTTGACATAAAGATATTTCTTAATCGTTCTCGAGAATCTAATTTGCTGGGTTTATTTCCTACACAAATATCATATGTTTTCAATATTTATCAATAATCCTCAGTTGTTGTACTCTTCTATTAATTTACGCATCATGTACTCCATATCGTCTCTATAAGCTATGACAACCTGGTCAGCAAACTGAAACATGTATAGGACTTATTGTTAAGTTCAATATCCATGCCATTAACTTTCTTCTTCCATTTTTTTAACGTTGTTGCAAAGTATATTTTAAAAAGGGCAATATATAACATCCCTGACTTAGTCCCTTAGTCACCGTAATTCTTCTGTGAAATATTTACCTGTCTTTACTCTAGACTTGGACTCTGTATAGTTCTTTGAGTGCCTATATGTACATGTAGTTAATTTTAGATTGTTTTAATACTTTCCATAATTTAGAGATTGAAACGGTATCGTATGCTTTCTGTAAATCTATGAATATAATATGTGTTTCCATGTTTCTAGCATTTCTTTTCTCCATAATTTGTTTGAGACAGAAGACATTGTCTATGCTTGATCTTCCTGCACGAAATTCGCTTTGTTCTTCTTCCTCATCCTTTTTAAAATCATTTTCAATTAAATCTCATAAAACTCTGTCATATAATCTGTTCATTATACTGGTCACTGAAATACCTCTATAGTTGTTACGGTTTTGTTTATTCCCTTTTTTGTAAATTGACGATATATGCTACTTTCCACTGGTTCTGGAACTTGGTGTCTATTTAGGCATTTATTAATGATATATGTTAGTCCTGTATATAGTTTTTCTGTTCCATTTTTAAGCATTTCAGTATATATTCCTTTCAGTCCACTAGTTTTTACCATTTTTAAGGCACATAATTGCTTTTTTCATCGTTTCTACCTGAATTTCAATTTCTTCTGTATTCGTACGCCTTTTTTCGTCAAGATATTCTTGTTTCTTGAAGTAGAGTCTTGTTATGCTTTTTTCAGTCTTCTGGCTTAATTATTGGTAGCTTTATCTTTTCCCAAGGATTTTTTAAATTTCCTATAAAATTCCATACTTTTGAGCATCTTCTTCCCCCAATGTATGTGTTAATTTCTTGTCTATTATGTTATTTTCTGTCCAATATCTTGTTTTTTCTGTGTTGATTAACTTTCTCAGTTCTCTCCTGGTCTCTTTGTAATTATCTAGATCTTCCTGCTGTTTCATGTTTAGCCATCTTAAATATTTTTGTTTTTTTTTGTGCCATGATCTCTACTTTTTCCGTCCACCATATCTTGTTATTGATCCCGCTTTTCCGTATTCCAATTACTTTCATTGTGGCGCCCTTCAAATTTTTTATATTGTTATATACTTCGGTGAATGTTAATTCTTCTGCATTTGTTAATCTGCTGTCTAGCCTTTGCTGATATAAGTATTTAATACTTTCGTTTTGAAGACTGTCAAAATTATATTAGGAGGTTTCGATAGTTTTTAATTTCTCTGTGTTTACTTTTTTCGTATTTATGTGTGATTTTTTTTTATGGAGGTGTTATTTTTGCTCTTAATAGATGATGCTCTGATCCATAACTAACTCCTCATAAGACGCGTTCATCATTCCATTGTAAGATTAAATCCTGTCTACTGATCATATAGTCAATAATACTCTTTAGATTACGTTTATTTTGAATCCAATCCATGTAGCGATGAATTTCTTTGTGTTTATAAAAGTCGTTATTAATTCTTAGATTGAATGTTTCATATGTGTGTATAAATCTTAGGCCATTATCCGTTCACTGCTTTTTCGCCAAAGATCTACTGTTTTTCTGTTGTCCTGTTCTGGCGTTGAAATCTCCTAGTTGCCTAATTATCTCTCTGTTGCTGCCAATATCTATTAGGACTTCTTCCACTTTTTCAAAAAATTACTATTTTACATTAATTTTTTAACTTTTTCGTCATTAAAAGGAGCATATACTAGCAAGATTATGTTATATCCATAAATCGTCAAATTTACTTTTAGAATATTTTTTGTTGATCGCTTCTCAGTTACTAATTTTGTTTTTTAGATTTTTCTTTATAAAACAGTGATACTCCCCTAGCTGCTTTTTTCTCTTTAGAAACACCTGTAAATATATGAACATATTCTCCTGCAATATTTGTGCCAATTATAACAATGTTGTCAACATACCTAAAACAAAAGGGAATAGAAATTCCTATCATCTCCAATGCCTTCACCTCTGAATCCTCCATCACCAAATTAGCATCGAAGATAGAGGTGAACCCATAGGAGTATCAAATTTTTGTTTGAAAAATTCCCCATTGATACGTTGAATCTAAAACAAAATCTAAAATATTAAAAAATTTTTTTTCGGAATTGACGTCACACTTTTAAAATACTTCTCTTGGCTACACTCTCCCTTGTTAGTTCTAATGGAATGTTGATGAACAATGAAACCACATCAAAAAAAATTAAAACCATATCTTTATCTGTGCCTTTTATTTTTTGTTTTATTAGGTGTTGGAATTAATTCGTAGCGTTTTTAATGAAAGAATGTTATTTATTTCACATGAGCATTAAAAAATACATTAATGAAAGTACTTCCCATCACTTGTAAAACGCTACGAATTAATTCCAACACCTAATAGTTAAAATCTATCTTCTATGTAATTAAATGGTGATTTTTTTTAACCATGATTTTTGATTGAGAGAATGTACAGATTCTTGACAAAGAATAATTTCTCAATAAACGATTAAATTCCGAAATGTCTCTTTATATGCAGTAAAATGGACTTAATTTAAAAACGGACACAGACCACTCGTATACCTCCTTATTGGACATGTTTAAACAAAAATGATACAAAAATCATACTTTGTTATATTGACTGACACTCTTAGTTGTATTTATATCGAATGCTTGTTGTTAATTCCCTTGTCACTTTGTAACGTTCAATTTTAAATAATACGTCATGTCATATATATACGAATTCTTAGTCAGATGAACGATACATATCTATTATACAATGTAATTTTTTTACTCAATGTTATAAATGTGAATCGTTATTTCTTCGCTTCGTTTTTTTATCGTTTTCCATTGAGGTGAGTTATTTGGTTTAATATTTTTGATAGTTTTCCTTACTTTAGAATAATAATATGATTTAGTGTAATGTATACTGCATTTCTGGCAATCTGCAAGTGACTTGCTCTCAATGGAAGATTTTTGATCTTGTATTCGCTGTGAGAAGGACTCCAAAAGGAGCTGAAACGTTCAAAATAAATGAAGATAACCAGCAACACTTGAGGATTATCTGCTTCTCTTATCTCTTTGCTCTTACAATGCGTATGACTCTCATTAGCCTTTATCTGAATATTCTTATTTATATTTTATTATTTAAGATGAAATTATATTTACTTTTCAAGATTTTTATATGCAAATTTACGTAAGTTTTCCAAAATGGTTGTTGACCTATTACTTTTTTATGACCATTAAAATCATTTGAAACTATAATAATCTCGTTTTTGAGTAAAGTTTATTATAAAATTTGTATGCGGTTAGCCAAAGAAGCATCTACCTTATCTGTTACCAAGTTATATGTAAAAATTTATAATATTTTCAATATTTTTTTTTTTAATTTCACCGTTAACCTATCGTAGAATTTTGCACACCTTAATTTCGGTATTTCAACTTCCTTATATTAAAGAATTAGATGTTTCTATGATAACTGAATTTACTAAAGAATTACTTTAAGGGTTTAGGTCACTTTGACAGTTAATCATAATTTTGAGAATTGCTTTTAGCAAAACAATAGGAGTAATAAAAGATTTGTTTTAAAGTGATCCTAAAAACAATTAGTAGTAGGGTAAATAGGAGTTACACATAGATGATTTACATGTCATTGACGCATTACTACATACTATCACATTAATATCTACCTTACGCATACATGCATATAAATTTTCGTATAACAATAACGTTTTAATTAGATGTCGAAGTTCAATTTCACGTTATTTCTTTGTGCCAATTTTTTTGTGTAATTACTTGTTTGTGGATTAATATTTCGTAAGAATCGATTCCACATGAAGCAAATGTTGTCACAATGTAATAGCTCTAGAGCGCTATATAGCACCGATTGTTGGGGAAAGTTTTCAAAAATATTTCAATCTTTCACATCTCATGTGCAATAATTCCGAAAAGATTCTACAATATGTCATATGAAATGTTTTAACAGAAATGTTTCTAAGATCTATTATAAATAATAAATTGAAAAAACATATTTAAACAGAACAAAAAATCATAATGTTAAAATGGTTCCAAAATGTTTACTAAAAGTCATTTTTTTAATCAATCACGATTCAGTTTACCATCATTTTGATGTTATTGTGACTTGTTCTATTTTAATTGCGAAAAACTTTGTATATGAATAATCCCAGATAGCCAAATGCAGTGTATTTGCTAACATATTGCCGACTAAAACGTTGCAACAATCATTTTCAACAAACTCAGGATAAGGTGAGATAGCATTATGTCTGTCGTATTGAACTCGATGGAATTCGAATTCTTGCAATAGCAAATTGATAGCAACATGTCAGCATGAATATCTTCGACAACAATTAACTCGTATCGTCATATCGCCTTTATTTTGTTAGCGAGCTGCAATTAAAAAACTTCACAACTTAAAGACATATTTGTAACAACGAATAGAAAATATTATATATATTCTGTTGCTGTCATCATGATGCTCAAGATGAAACGATTAATTATTCTATCATGCTAACATGTTGCCGACAACATAATGTGTAAACCACCATTGTTTACAGTTTGCTCTAGAAATACCGACAATTGATTACATGTATAAGCAATCATCCCAGTCAACAATATACAGTTGATATGATGTCTAATTCAATGTCGAAAATCTGCCATTGAAATAAAGTTAAATTTTAGGTCAATTTAACATCGAAATAATATCAAATACTACTGTGGGCAAAAAGTATCGATAATTTCAAATTTAAATTTCCCGGGGTTTCCGATAGGGACAACCGAATTTATTTTGAAGTTGGCAATTCTGTCAGTGACAGCTGCGCCAAGGTACACGTCAAAATAGTCATTAGTGTTTGAGATAAGCGTCTGTTTGTAAGCACGTAAAAAGTGATTTGTCGTTTTTTGAAATGTCTGAAATTATGGAACAACGAAGTGCGATAAAATTTTGTGTCCGGAATGGAATTTCTGCAGCCGAAACGTTGAGAATGTGTCAGAAGGCGTACGGTGATGGCGCTTTGTCACAAGCAAGAGTTTTTGCATGGCACAGAATGTTTAAAGAGGGCCGAGAGAGCGTTCAAGGTGATGCTGACAGTTTTCTTCGACTATCGTGGTGTGGTTCACTTTGAATATCTTCCGACCGGCCAAACTGTCAACAGCCAATACTATTTGGGTGTTATGCGTCGTTTGCGTGATGCCGTGCGCCGAAAAAGACCAGAATTGTGGGCCGACAACTCTTGGCTCCTTCACCACGATAATGCGCCGTCGCACACATCACTCGTAGTTCGTGACCATTTCGCCAAAAACTCAACTCATATCATTCCACAACCACCGTATTCGCCTGACTTAGCACCATCTGACTTCTGGCTGTTCTCAAAACTCAAAAGGCCACTCCGTGGACACCGTTTCGAGACGATTGAAGAGATAAAAGAAAAAACGACGAGTGAGCTGCGGGCCATACCTACAGACGACTATGCGGCATGTTTCGAAAATTGGAAAAAGCGTTGGCACAGTTGCATTGCAACCGGGGGGGACTACTTTGAGGGGGATGATACGAATGTGGATGAATAAATAATTTTTGAAAAACAAACAAATTATCGATACTTTTTGCCCACAGTAGTATCAACAAATTCTCAACAGTCATTTATTATTTTCAACAATATTTATTACTTTTATATATGAATCTACTAGGAACTTTGATTGGTCTTTGATCATTCTCTTATGTCCTATGCGTTATGCAAAAATCTATTTTGCGGCCTTAACTCAACGATCTCAAATACTTCATGAAAAAGTTCAACCAGTTGACCAGTTAATTGCTTTAAGGCTAATAATATTATAATATATTCATCTATTTTTGTTTGTTTTGTTTGTTTTGTTGTCGTACGACAACAAATTTTTCAAACTTGTTAACTGCGGGATAGAGCTTCTCTAATCTTTTTACCTGCAACTGATATTGACACGCTTGAAAAATTTGTTTTACGACACAAAACGGATGAATGAAATTTTAATCTGAAAGGTATGTTTATAAATTTCTTTGTTCTGATTGGTCAATTGAATGATTGTTAGGTATTATAACACCAAGATGCATACACTTGCCCACAGTTCAATTGCACACATCGGTCGATTCTTAGTAATTTTTAAGTATTTTACCAATGAGATTATATAATATTATTTCAAAATTTTGCCAATTAGCTATGTAAGTAATTGATATACATTTGATTACTTGATTCCAGTCAGAAAAATGATGTTGATTCCACGTTGAACAAATTGATAATCAAATATATTGAAAAAACTGATTTATTTTGAATAACATAATATAACTTTTATATCTGTTTGAAATAGTGTAAATAGATAAGTGTTAGAGTAAAAATTAAATTCTAACAATTAGTCAAACATAACTGGACAGTTCTTTTTGTGATTCAAGGTTGACATTGCTGTGTGGTTCGCGTCTTCTTCATATCCTTCTTCATGTAATAACGTAATTCTCACACGCGCCATTTTGTCTGTACTATTAAATAAATACTCGGTTTCTTATTTAATTCTAACACTTTTTCTTGTGTATTCCCCTTCGAAATTCTAACATGGTAGCAGTCCGTGATTGAAGAAGACTCTCTCGGTTTATACACGTATAAAAAGTAGAAGTTACGTCGTTCGCCTGCGGAAAGGAAAATTCTAAGTCGATTGCCAATTCACATGTCGTTAAACATAGAATATCATGGAATTAAAAAATTGCGAGGTGCCGAAAACTGGAATGTGTGGAAATTTACTGTAAAAAATTTATTACGCGAAAACGAAGATGAGAGTATGAAGTAAATATCGGTAAAATTCAAAAGCCGATACCATTGCCTGCGGGTGCAATGAATGAGCAGCTCAATATCGAGAAAATCTAAAAACTTGAGGTCGATTGTGTTGCGAGCCAGATCATTGTCAAGATGGTGGATACGAACTCAGACAGCATAGTAACGTTTTAAAAATATATTTAAAACGTACATTTTGGACATATTAAAAACATCCAGATTAGATCCATGGATATTTAAAAAATGTTTTAAAAACGTCCAATGTTACCATTTTGAACTTCTTAAAAACGTCCATTTTAGGACGTAACTGGACTAAATTAATAATATATTAAATAAATTTTAGTTCATAATCAAGAAAATGATTCATGTAGATTTTTTGTCGTTGAAAATTTTCAACATACCACAGATATCCATAATATATTCAAAAGACGTTTGTACATAATAAAAATGCCCTTCAGATGTCCTTTGGATAAAAGGTATGCTGTGTGGAAACGATTCCGTAAATGAAATTGCTCTATTACGTCACATTTTTAACTATTTTAGCTCAAAAATATCCAAAAGTGCTATTTTCAATAACCTTAAGGCTCCTGATTAGTCGCGGCGGTCATGTTGAAATCGTAACGTCAGAAACGAAGAATGACATGTTAATTTATGTTGCATGCCATTTTTGAATAAAGACAATTTGGATGAATTAAAGATAGCCGAATACACGCGTCCGACCTATTATTGCCGAAGGTACGGCCCACCGAGCGCAAGGTGCACGGACTGCAAGGAGCGAGGATGGCCTGGCAGGCGCGGCGCGCCGTTTGAGCTTAGATACTCGCGATGATAAGCCCCGCTCCTCGCGGCCCGCGCTCTTGGTGGGCCGTACTTTCGGCAATAATAAGTCGGGAGGACGTGCATATTCGGCTATCTTTAAACGTTAATATCTTGTTAATTATTGCGAGCATTACAAAATGTAGAGGACTTTTCTACTCAGTTTAGTCCACTCTACTTGCTCGGGACGAGTGGGGCCGTATATTCATGCCACCCTGTATATCAATAATTTACTTAATTTTATTTAAATAAAATGTATGTAAAAGACAGAACAGTGCAATTAAAATAATCATCTTCATTTGTATTCATATGTAAATAATATGAAGAAATTATTTCAACAAAATTGAAATAACTAATATCATATTTATTTTATTATTTTTCCTTTCAAAAGAAAAAACTTTGACCAGGACACGTAAGAACGTTTATTAATATGAGCCTGAGTAGGTCGATAATTCATTTCTATGATTCAGCGACGCACTTTTCTTGACAGCGCCGCTGTCGGAATATCGCGGAACTAAAATACTGCTCGGTTTCATGGCTTCACGTCAATTTCACTCGTAATATACAAACGAAATTTTCGGAGACCCTTTTCTCTCATACCTCTACCTCGTTTCTAAAAGCATAGGATTGTTCTTTCAGGTTTTCTGCAATTCGCCAGCAACTTTTTATGAACGTGCAAGTCTGAAACTTTTACACGTAGCACATATTGTGACATATGTTGACTACAGAAGCCGATAACAAAACTGTAAGTCTTCGATTTTCTTTCGTTTTTCATATAATTGTAGTTGGCGAATTGCGCTGTTGTCGATACTTTAATTGTGGAGAAGGATTTTTCAATCCATAAACACAATTAAGAGAAAAGAGTCTTTAATAATTAATGGTAAAACAGAACACTTCAGCATCCTCTTAAACGCTACACGTTCTCTTAACACTAAGACACTACCATGTTTCTGGATTCAAGATATACCGCGTGGAGGTCGCACGATCGGACTTACGCTTCTTCAGGATGCTTTATTAAGAATCCGACAATGCGACCTCTACGTAGTATATCTTGAATAATACTAATATCAGTGGTACAAAAATTTTGAAATATCATAATTAAGGAAGATCTTGACTAAAAAGGATTTGTAATCAATGTTTCGAAAATGTAAGCTACAAGAATATTTCTAATAAAAATTGAAGGAGTTTTATTTAAAAAATAAATGTTAACCTGACTTTAAGGACATCTTCTCAACTAAGGTCACCAACTATTTTCCCCATTGAAACCATAAAAGCCATTTTGTTTGAAACATTTTTATTTTAAACTTAGAGATTTTGAAAAAATTGATTAAATACATTAAAATGATCCGTCTTGTGTATACAGGGTGAAGCATTTAAAACAAATCACCTGAATAACTCACTTGTTTTTAACAATAAAAGGAAAAGTGCCTAACCTAAAGTTGCATGGTTTCAAGGGGGATATATTTTGGTCATATTGTTTTTCTTTTAGTTGGAGGCGCTAAAAAAATATGAAGGTCACCTTCATTTTCTTAAACGGAATTGTATGATTTTTTTACACAATATAGTTCTTTTAATTTTTTTGTAAAAGTATTAAAGTAATGATATCAAAAAACCAATAGTTTACAAAATATTTTATATTTCATTCTGTCACATGTTGACATAAAATATTAAATATTTCGTAAACTATTAATTTTTTTATAATTGTATCTTAATACTTTTATGAACAGAATAATGAGATGAATCAATTGATAGAAAGAAAACACATAGTTGCTTTAAAAAAATATGTATGCAAAATGGATAATTTTTATATAAGCACCTATGTGTTTTCTATCCACTAATTGATTTATTTGTATATCGTGTTCAAAATAAAATTTTTATCTCGGAAACATAATATTATTGAAAAAAATTGTTCAGACAAAAATTATAGGATTCAAAAAGATCTATTTACTGATCTTATCAGTTTGACCTTAAGTAGCATCACCAAGGTCACCAAAGTCAAATTAAAGTCACATCGATTTTTACAAATAGAATACCTGACTTTTGTTTTCAGAATTTAATAACCAATGTCGAGAACTTTCCAAAACACTATAAAAAAATATTTTTTAATTAAGTACTTTTTGAGTTATGATGCTCGAAAGTTACAGTACCGCTGGTTAACATTACCCAAGGTATTCGATCGACGATTAAAACCTCTTGAATGTTCAAGATCATGTCCTGAATATTATTTGTCAAGATCAAAGCTATTAGAGATTGTATCTCTTATTTTTATTTTTACATAAAAATGAATTTTTAGTGCAACTTCTGTATTGTAACCTTCTGTATCATAATTCGAAAAGTACTCAATAAAAAATAACTTTTTTATAGTGTTTTGGAAAGCTCTCGACACCAGTTATTAGATTTTGGAATCCAGTAGAGTGTTCCATTTAAAAAAAATCGACGTAACCTTGACTTGACCTTGGCGACGTCACTCAAAGTCAAACTGATAAGATCAGTAAAGATCTTTTTGAATCTTACAATTTTTTTCTGAACAATTTTCTCTATAATATTCTGTTTTTGAGATAAAAATTTGTAACACTTTATTTTAAACATCTGGTATATATTTTAAAAATATTTTTTGCGACAATTAAAGAACAATTAATATTAATATTTTTCATTTTTTGTATATCATGTTACAGGGTTCCTCGGGGTATTTAAAGCGTGCAAATACTGAACGGCTCCATGAAATTTTTAACCAGGTAAATAAATGAAAAGTGCTTGAATATAAATTATTAGGATTATGTTTGAAGTTTCAGCGATTTTTATAATAATATTTTTCATAATTTAAAATGTTTATCATTGTTTTTTATTAATTATTAACAAATGTTTCTTCTTTTTCTCTCAATCAATTTATGCGTCATTTTTCTAATAAAGAATTATTTTATTTCGTTAAGAAAAATTAATCATTTTTAATAAATTGTAATTAGTGAAATTTCAGCTTAAATTTTCAACATTTTTATATTGTTATTTTATAACTCAAATTGTCATATAATTTTTTTTATTATATTTTCAGTTTTTGGATTTTTCTTAAAAATATCTATTAGAATTAACTCTAGTAGAATTAACTTTTTGTTATTATTTATTAATTATTTTTTTAACTATCATAAACTAAGACCGCTAGTCTAAATATGCACAGTATATATACATACAGAGTAACTCTCCCAGAGTAACTCTTGTTACAAGGCAATATCTCCGTTATCGTTAATGATACGCGAAAATGTCTAAGGAAGAAATTGTTTGGTTCGAAGGGACATACATTATGGTGGGAATTATTTCCTTCTCAAAATCATATTTTGAGAGCCTTCAAGGTCATCGATTTTTTTAAATAGGAATTATAATACTACATATTTTTATCATTGTAGTGTAATAGCTGTGAGATCAAGGCGAATGGCCTATAATACCCATGACTTTCACGTGAGTATGAAAAATTCAGAAATTTTGAAGAATGGGTGCGAATAATGAAATAAGTACAATAGGAAGTTTGGCATAGGACAATTTATTGTAATAAGTGTTCAAAATTGTTTCTATGGACTTCTAAACATTTGTTAATTCGAGTATTAAATGAACGTCACACATCTACGAATATTTGAGATGTTACAGAAACACAAGCTTGTCGGATTCTTTCTTTCATGTTGTCATGTGTAATAGTAGGCTTTGTCGAAAAAAACTTTCTCTTTGATAAAGCCCTATAGAAAGAAATTTTGGGGATTAATCAGGAAAACGTGGCAGCTTAGGAGTTAGACTTCCTCTTCCTATTCATTTACAGTAAGTCAAGTAAGAGCGTGAATGACCAGCGTGGTGTTGTACCATTATTAGCCTTGAGATAGGATCGAATAGTTTCGTATGATATATCTAAACCTTTCTGCGTCAATTTTGCTTGTCCTTGACGCAGCGTTAAGCCAAGATTCCGCGAAAACAGATTCACTATTTTTTTATCATCTTTTTTGTCCATTTTGCATATCGAGCCACGTTCCGATAAATCATCAACATTTTTTGCCACATTATATCGCTGCATCCACTTCTGTACGAATGATTTTGACTTTTTCATATATTTAGCAGCCGCTAATTGTGACATTTTTGGGTGAGTGCAGAGAAACACAGCTTCAGCGTGATACGTATTTGGTATTTATGGCGCTTAATGTGATTCTCTTAAGAAAGTTCAATGACAACTGAATCTTCCTTGATAGTGCATCAAGGACAAAGGTGCCTTCTACGGATTCATGATAGATTTAGGGCGATATCTTTTATTAGCTTTGAGTAAGGCCGACCACCATCTTACTTGCCTTACTATTTCGATATAAAATATTTAATGTATTAGTAGAAGAACGAGAGAGAGGGAGGGGGGAGGGAGGGATGAAGGGAGAGAGAGAAAGAGAGAGAGAGAGAGAGAGAGAGAGAGCGTAATGTGGCGGTGCATTGCTTGTTGAAACCATATAACATATATAATAAATGTAAAGATAGGGGAACATCTTCTAATGACGGAAATGTATTAAGCAAGAAATTTGTGTGCGTATTGCCATTAAAAGTCGTGTCAAAAAAATGGTCCAATTAGATAATCTCACAACACCATACATTCAACAACCAACGGTGTTGTAATTACACAGTTTGCATCCACCTAGGATTTACTGGAGACCAGTAATGCATATTATGTCGATTCACAGCTCCAATATTATTAAATGTAGCTTCGTCAAAAAAGTATTTTTGATAGGAATGCATCATTCTGAGTTGATTTTTAAAATTACAAAAATTCACTCTCTGGATAAAATTGTTTTCAGTCACTTCTTGATGTAAAGAGATGTGATATGGATGTATCCTATTATTACGTAAAATTTTTGAAATAGAAGATTTATTGGTACCACTTAATTGTCTAGTAGACAGGTGTGGATTTACTGCAATTGCTGCCATTCATAGCATCATTATTATTTGTTGCAGAACGTATTCTTTCTTGTTTTGGCAGATGAAAAGAGTTGTATCGAAAACGGTTTTCCATACGCTTAAATGGCATATGCAATTTCGCTAATCTTTCTGGATATCTGACTGCTTAGCAGCACATCTGTAGTTTCACTAATACTCACCTAATACCAACAACATATCTATGACATCGTTAATTGCGTCCATTCTCAAAACTTCCTCGATGTGAGTCTGCGAAATACCGAAGATTAACTAATGATAACTTTATTTACATACATACCCCCGAGCAGTAACCTTCATAGTTCGGTATATGATGCTTTCTTGTCAAAAATACTTTTTTCAGACGAAATTACATTTACTAGGTGGGGTGAAAAGTAACCTCCTTGGGAATGAAAAAAATTTTTTTCTTATGCAGAATCTCGCCCAAAATATGGCGTGTTCGCTCAGTACTAATCTTTGTAGCATCTGCTAGCTCGCGCACCTTCACTTTCCGGTCAGCCAACACCATTTCATGTATTTTTTTGACATTTTCCTCGGTAACCGCATCGGAGGGCCTGCCGCTGCGGACTTCATCGGTAGTGGAGTTGCGGCCACCACGAAACTCTCGAAACCAATATTTGACGGTGTAATCTGACGGAGTATTAGCCACATAATATTTATCCAACTTTTCTTTTGTTTCCTTCGCCGTTTTGCCTCTCAAAAAATAATGTTTTATGAGAGAACGAAAATCGTTTTCGCAAACACGTCAACAACAATCAGCTCTCAAAACAAAACTAAGGGCAGTATCGCACTGCCACTTGGCATGTCTGCCTAAATATGAACGGACTACAAGGCACCATAAACTTTTTTGCAGTAGTGGCGCATTCTGGCGGTCAAGGAGGTTACTTTTCACCCCATCTAGTAATAATATTGGAGCTGTGAATCGACACAATATGCATTACTGATCTCCAGTAAATCCTAAGTGGGTACAAACTGTGTAGTTTCAACACCATTGGTCGTATATTGAATGTATAGTGTAGTATTTGGGGTGACTATCTAATTGTACCACATTTTTTTGACATGACTCTTAATAGCAATACGTACACAAATGTTTTGCTTAATATACTTCCATCATTATTAGAAGATATTCCCCTATCCTTACGTATAGTTATGTAGTTTCAACAAGATTATGCACCGCTACATTACGCTCGTTCTTCTCGCAATGCATTAAATATTTTATATCCAAATAAATGGATAGGAAGAGGAAGTTTGACTCCTTGGGCGCCACATTTTCCTGATATTAATCCCCAAGATTTCTTTCTCTGGGATTTTATCAAAGAAAAAGTTTTTTTCGACAAAGCCTACTATTACACATGACAACATGAAAGAAAGAATCCGACAAGCTTGTGCTGCTGTAACATTCCAAATATTCATAGATGTGCGACGTTCGTTTAATACTCAAATTAACAAATATTTAGAAGTCCATGAAATTTTGAATACTTATTACAATAAATTTTCCTATGCCAAACTTTCTATTGTACTTATTTCATTATTCGCACTCATTCCTCAAAATTTCTGAATTTTTCATATTCAAGGTCACGTGAAGATCATGGTATTATAGACCTCAGCTATTATTACTTCGTCTTGACTTTAGCTATTATTACGCTATTATTACGCTATAATGATAAAAGTATGTAGTTTTATTTTAAAAAAGATCGATGACCTTGAAGGCTCTCAAAATATGACCTTAAGAAAGAAATAATTCCCACCATAATGTGTGTTCCTTTGAACCAAACAATTTCTTCCTTAGGCATTTTCATTAACGTTTTCTTAGACGTATCATTAACGGTACCAGAGATATTGTCTTGTAACGGAGTTACTGGGATATCCTGTATACAGAAATTTTGCTTTTTTGGTGAAATTACAGTACGCCTCACAGGAGAAGAATGGCGAGAGGTTCATGACTGCGTCTGACTTTGTACGCAGTTATCTTGGCCTTTACACGGATGCCGATTATAATCCCGATTCTGTCAATTTACTTGCTGGTATCGTCGATACTAGCAAAGATGGGTAAGTTGTACATCGATAGCATATTTAAAAAAGACATCATTATTGTACAATCGTGGACACAGAGATTGTTACATAGAGGTGTAATGTCTTTATTTCTATGTGAAGCTGATCCCACTTTTCAAATAGAGTTCTTATTGCCCTCCAAAGAGTTTTAGAATTCTCTATCAATTTTAGAAAGAGTTTTATCGATTAAAGCGATGAAAATATTAATTTGAAGTAGAGGAGTGGCTAACTTTACGAATTGAAGGGTCACAATTTCTTTATCTTTCTTAACATCTCTCGATACGTATAGAACAATTGATAAAATTTTTGGATGGAGGAGGTGGGGGGAGGAGGTATTATCAGACTCTCAAGAAAATACCGGATTTCCGAAATAAAAAAAATTTTTTTTTTTTTAGATTTTCGACATTTTGTTGTGATAATCTCTCAAAGAGTTCTAACGATTATCTTTAATGATCTTAATAATCAAAGAGCTATGATCGCGAACAAAAAAATTTTAGTGCCTTAGTAGAAAAATTTGAAAACTAAGATAGTGAATTT
Organism: Acromyrmex echinatior; assembly: GCF_024713525.1. Lineage (NCBI taxonomy): Eukaryota > Metazoa > Arthropoda > Insecta > Hymenoptera > Formicidae > Acromyrmex > Acromyrmex echinatior. The sequence continues at coordinate 26,476,109 of NC_141853.1, forward strand.
TGATACGAGACATCTTGTATCTCATCTCAGCTATTCTCGTGTTGTTTACCGATAAATTTTACGAGACCACTGACTATCATTTATTTTTTCATGTCAGTCTCGTATCGATATCGAGACTAAATCTCGAGAAGCAATCTCTCATCCAATCGTGCTTGATTTACACAATTGTTCAGGAACTGTCTTTTTTAAGAATCTATTAATTAAATATTTGTAAACATTTTAAACATTTATTTATAACATTACAAACTTTAATTTATTTATAACATTTTAAACATTTATTTCAACATTTATTTTTATGTGTTTATTTACTTTTAACATTTATTTATTTATTTTTATATTTTGACATTTATTGCGTATATTATTTATATTTAAATTTATATTTATTGCGTTTAACAAATGCAAAATATTATTTGCTAAGTCACAAGTCAACCAAGAATTTAAGCATAATAAGCACCTGACTGATTCATTAATTAATCTATTCCGGTGTTTTCTTATTATAAGTGAAGCTCTGAAAAATAAACGTTTAGCTGAAACAGAAGTTGCTAAAAAGTCTCTAGCCATGCGGAATAAGTTTGGATAGATTTTTGCATGCCTACGTCATTATAATACGAATTAGTCGTGTAAAGCAGAAAAATAATTATCAATTTCTTGTTTCCAGCGATTATATGGACTACATCTTTGTTCGATAAGAACTTTCCGTGTTTTAAACAAACTGTTCAATTGTATCGAATCCTCATCAGATGATATATTTTCATTATTTTTCAGCAATTAGAATTGTATCATTATTTAATATGTTATTTATATCCTTATTAGTGCTCTTTGTAAATTTCCTCAAATTTTTTCAACGAAGCATTAGTAATTTCTTTTCCCTATTTAGTAAGTTTAAAAAGTAAAGTCTCTTTTTTACATCGTGGATCAGAAATTAAAACAATGCAGTATATGTAATTCATTTTTCTATAATGTTTTACAAGTTTATCTCGGGCAGCAACCAGTGCTTCTTGAATATTGTAATGTACATATAAAAGATTTATCATCTTCATTGTATTTGCCAATTGCTTTTTCGATTTTATCTAATAACATATTAAATGTTACCACGGCGAGAGGCAATGTAACATATTTTTCTCCGTCAAGAATATCAGATAATTGTTTGAACAGACGGAGATATTGAAAAATTTTTGATAATATTTTCCAGTCATTTTCAAAAATGCAGAAGTTCCGTAAACATTTGTTGTTTTGATATAGTAAATCCAAAGCCTGTTTCATTCTAAGTGCTGCTTTAATCATTTCAAAAGTAAAGTTCCATCTTATATAATAGATACATCAAGAATTGGTGCAAGCGACTTAATATTTTTTGTTTCACAGCAAGTGTTAAGTTTATTTCTCAATTGTTCTGAATATTTCAATTTTTTGAAGAGAGATCGTAAATTTTGAAAAATGCCTTTTGCCAATTTTCCGCTGTTCTCGCTGGTTCTTATCATCGTTATTACTTTCATCAACCTTTTCAATACCATCGCTATTGTCATCTTGTACATCAGATTATTATTATTTTTAATATGCGAAGCATATCTTGGATTCCCAAATTAGCGATATGGGCGATATGGTACATCTGAAGTGTTATTCATCGGGATCGAAATTTTCACCATGTGCAGAATTCATTAAATAAGCAAGTTCCTCCATAAATGTAATATTAGCAGTAACATTGTTACAGTAATTTCTTATATTTTTTTTCCACAATCTAATTGTCCTAATACTCCATAAAAACAGGATTGGATAAAATGCCGAATTCAATTAAAAATATTAATTATAAAATATTTTTAAAAAGTGTATTTAAAATGCAAAATGGGTTTTTCGAATCATTTCATTTTAAATGTAAAATAGATAGGTATTTTAAATAGTTTTCGAATGCAAAATATTTTTCCTATTCTAGCGAACAAAAATTTTTACGAAAAAATACAGAAAAATTATATATTGTATAAATTGACAAAGTCTTAGAATCCATAATTTTTCGTAGATATTCATAGTGAGACATAGAGTGATATTGTTTGAAGGCGGAAGATTTCTTGGTTTTTCAAACAAACAATACTATTCTACGTCCCACTACAAATATTTACAAAAAATTAAGAATTTCTAAGATCTTGTTTCAATCTATATATAATAGTTTTTCGTAAAAACTTTCTGTTAGGGTGGTATACATTTTTTAAAAGTATTTTATGTTTGAAACTGAATTTGAAGCCCTGACTACAGTATTATAAATAAAGTATTTTTGTGTGACGAGAATATTTAAAATTTGTAAATATTATGATTTGGAAACGGGATCGTTTGCTTGAATAAATCAATATTAATATGAAAAGCGCCGGTTATGGTCAAGATTAGATGTTAAGAGTAATATACATTTTTAGAAATCTATATAGTATTTTACATAAAGCTAGAACATTAATTTTTTTATTAAGATTCGATATTTACGGACTAAATATCTGAATATTAATTTTCTCTTTACAGTTTATTTTATAATTTATTTAAATATTCATAAAAATCTTTGGTCAATCATAGGATTTGGTTCTTCTTATACGTCAACAGGGAAAATTTATGAAAATAAAAGAAAACCATTTATCTATTTTATAAATGATTAAATAATAGACATGATTTCATTTTAAATATATAATAAATGAAATTATTTTAAATATTACCCAGCCCTGTGTAAAAAAGAGTGGCAATTTCTTTGCCTGTATGCTGCCCATTTGATGGAACAAAATCTATTACTATTCTCAAATTCCATTCTTTCAATGAAATAATCTTATGCTGTAATATGATTTGTTTACAGTGGACGTCCATCCGTCAATTGTAAATGATATTTTAGATTCATTATTCTGCTAGAATAACAATCACAACCTTCTGCATTTCAAAAAATCGAAACTGTACACTTGTTTTCAGCGCATTTCTGCTTGGAACACGTGCCTGTTTATTTAAGAACTGAAACAGCGCCTTGCTTCCTTCGTTTTCAAAAAAATTAAATAGAAGATATTCTGGCAACTCAGCATTTTATTCAAACTTGCGTAAATTGAACCGGAATATGCATAATACATGCATATATTTTATACCATTCTTAATATAAACATTTAGTAACAAAAATATAAATTAAATGAGAAATATAAATTGAATAGTATTAGTAGTATTTATACATTATATATACAGGATGTAGAAAAAGTCCTGGACCCCTTAAATATCTTGAAGAGTAAAATTTTGAGAAAAACTTTTATACAAAAGTTGTAGTTGAAAATGATCTATTGACTGGCCTTATTAATTTGACCTTGGATAGTGTCATCAAGGTCAAGTCAAGGTCAAATCGATTTTTTTAAATGAAACACTCTATTTTTGACTTTAGAATCTAATAGCTGAGGTCAGGACCTTCCAAAACTTTATAATAAAGTTTTTTTAATCAGTATTTTTCAAGTTATGAGAATTAAAAATTACGGAACCGCCGGCATTAGCATTATCTAAAGTATTACGTAGAGATTACCCGACTGGATTTATGAGTCATGTATGTGCCTGCGAATGTCTGTATCTCTACTTCCTCCTTCCTCCTACTCTTTCCTTCTCCTTCCCCCCTCTCTTTCACTCCTATTCCTTTCCATCCTCTTTCTCTACTTCCCACCCTTTCAACAAAGCTGGAAACTACATAAGTTAGAAATCTCTCCTGTCAAGTTCACTCTTTCTTTTGAGCTACGATTGAAAAGGTATACTTTTTCGTGATATTCTATTCTGAGATTGCTTATCGCCACATAGTTATCTTTATTTATAAAGTATTTATTTAAAATATTTTATAATGCTTACTGAACAGGAGCGTATATCCCTTTTAATGATGCGAGGATGAAGTGATTGTAGAAGGTCTTACGCATATGTGACACAACTTTTCAATCAAACTTTTAGGAATGAGGACAATGATATATCTAAATCGACTGTTATTCGTACTGTACAACGTTTTGAAGAAATGGGTTTTGTAAAAGACCGTAGACCATAGATAGACAAAGTAGACCAGCAATAGCGACAAATCCTCATAAAAGAATGTTCTAGTCTTTTATCGAAGATCTGCGTAATTCAAAGTTGCACAACAACACATCAATCTTATGTTAGTTCATAAAATTCTAAAAAAGGAAAAATTTCATCCATATAAGATCCATCTGGCGCAGGAACTATGTGAAGATGATTTTGATCGTCGCATTGAATTTTGCAAAAATACGATGTTAAATATCGATAGAAATCTTTTATTTGTAGTCAACATTATTTTTTCAGATGAAGCTACTTTTGAGCTAACTGGGAATATAAATTGACATAATTGCAGATATTGAAGCGATGAAAATCCTCATTGGATGTACGAGGTACATACTCAGACTCAGCAAAAAGTCGACGTAGATAGAATTTTAAATGAAGTCATTATTAGACCTTTCTTTATTAAAGATAATTTAAACGCTGACAATTATTTAGCCATGCTTCAAGATGAAATAGTTCCCGCAATCCGAAACATCGCTCGTCAAAACTTCAATGACATTTCGTTCCAGTAAGATAGGGCGCCACCTCACTACAGTTTACGAGTACGCCAATATCTGAATGAAGTTTTTCCGAATAGATGGATAGGAAGAAGGAGTTACAATTTGAATGGCCAGCATACTCGCCTGATCTAAATCCATTCGACTATTTTTTTGAAGGGATATTTATTTAAAGGGAAAAATTTATAATACCAAATCTCGAAATCTTAATGAGTTACATCAACGAATAATAAATGAATTTAGAATAATGCCTCGCGAATTCTATAGAAATGCAGTTAAGTTTTTATAATCGTCTAGCACATTGTCAGACTGCGGAGGGACGCCAATTTGAGTATTTGCTGTAATATGTAATATTCTTTTAACTAGCTCGCCATACTGGGATATGACTGGGATATGATCTAATGCGATTTTTCACATTCAGACTTTAACTTTTTGTAATTTAAGAATAAAATATTTTTGTTTCATCTTTGTTTCTTTGTTTTTGTCTTGTTTTTGTCTAGAGATATCAATTTTGCATGTGATAAGTTAAAAATATATTTTCTATTCAGAGATATAACTTGACGAAGTTCCAGATCCCGGTAGGATTTAGCCGAGAAAGTAACTAAAAACTGGTAGGCGAGCTAGGTTAAAGGAATGACAAATGCTCAAACGAATGACAGTTGATTTAGATATACCATTGTCTTTATTTCTAAAAGATTGATTGAAAAGTCTTGTCGCTTGCGCAAGACCTCCTATGATCACCATCCTCGCATCATTAAAAGGGATACGAGCACCTTAGCTTAAGTAATGCTAATACCGCGACGGTTCCGTAACTTTCAACTCTCATAACTTGAAAAGTACTGATTAAAAAGAGGCTTTATTATAGTGTTTTGGAAAACGCCTGACCTAATAGATTCTAAAATAGGGTGTTTCATTTAAAAAAATCGATTTGACTTTGGTGGTGCCATCCAAGGTCAAATTGATAAGATTAGTCAATAGATCATTTTCAACTCTATAACTTTTATAAAATATTTTTCTCAAAAATGATTACTTTTTAAGATATTTAAGAGGTCCGGGACTTTTTTACACCCTGTATATTATATTATATTATACATTATTTATACATTATACAAATTATACAAGGTGTCCGGAATTTAAATGTTTCCAAGCTTCGAAAGCGTGTAGAGGATCGATAAACTAACAAGGAAACACAACCAAGTGAATCTCTCCGATTTAAATGAGTTTTTAGTGTATTGTTCTAAAAATAGCAGATACATATCTTTTTATATATCTTGAGTCGCACGTTAAGGAGGTGAAATCCTCCTTTGAAAAAAATCGGTTTTTTTTTTTCAGATTGAATATCGTCGAAATTGTAAGAGATAGAAAAAAATTTTCCGAGTGAAAATTGAATGGTTTTAAAAGTACTTTGGAACTATAATTAAAAAAATTTTTTTTAATTATTTATTTATAATAAAAATTTATTTATAAAGAAAAAAATTTTTTATTGTCATCCTGTACATGAAAGTTGCGTTCATAACATTATGTTTTTATTGAGCAACATACTTTTATAGATTATTTATTTTATTTGTTATTATTTTTATGTTATAAACATAAAAATTGTATTGTATTGTTATAAACAATACTATTTTTTAATTAATTTTTTTTTATTACTTTTAAATACAATTTACAATAATCTTTCAAGTATAATTCTTAACATATTATATTTGCCTTACTATCTCTTTAATGATTCAATCTTATATTTTTGATATATCTTATATTTTTATTTATTAGGTGTTGGAATTAATTCGTAGCGTTTTACAAGTGATGGGAAGTACTTTCATTAATGTATTTTTTAATGCTCATGTGAAATAAATAACATTCTTTCATTAAAAACGCTACGAATTAATTCCAACACCTAATATTATTACTATTTAATATTTATTATTTATTTTTTAATTTAAAAGGTTAAATTCACACCAAAGAATATCTAATTTTTAAGCACTAAGATCTGCTTTAATCGAAAATAGGATCTCATTTAATTATAAAAGGACATAATAAATTAATTTGTTTAAGAAAGAAGTCAAAATTGGCTGTCTTATAAGTAGAAGAAAATTCAAATTGAAAACATTGAACCGATTATTTATTCTTATAATCCCAACATCTATAATGCTAACATTCCTTCCTCCTTACCTTGCGTAACATATTCTAATAACATCCCCCCTCCCCTTCAATTAACAGAAAACAATACACAACAAAAAAAAATTTTCTAGCTCCTCCTTATTTCCTTGACAACGCTTTGATCTTCTCCTCTACTCTCAAAAAAAAAATGAAAATAATATTAGGTGTACAAATAAGTTTCCGTTTGACAAAAGACGGCGCCACTAGCAAGCTATGGTTAAAATTGTCTGATGTAAAACATTATACATCATAAGGTTGGACATCTGTCAACAACATAACCTTGAAATATTAGTGATTTTGTATCAGCATCATATATTTTTTTTTGTGCGAAAATGCCGAGTTTTGAGTCGAATAAGCGTTATTTGCGGGAACTTTTGATTTACTTCTTTAATTTGAAAAAATCTGCAGCTGAGGCTCATCGATTGCTTGTAGAAGCATATGGTGAGACTGCCTTAAGTGAGAGAAGTTGTCGTGAATGGTTTAAAAAATTTAAGAATGGTGAATTTGACGTCGAAGAACGTGGCGGAAGGCCGAAAGTGTACGAAGACGCGGAATTAGAAGCATTATTGAATGAAGATTCGTGCCAAATGCAAAAAGAACTTGCACTTACATTAGGAGCGACTCAACAAGCAATTTCACATCGTTTGAAATTATTGGGAATGATTCAAAAGCAAGGGAATTGGGTTCCATATGAACTGAAGCCGAGAAACGTTGAACGCCGATTTTCCATATGTGAAATGCTGCTTGTCAGGCATAAACGAAAGGGTTTTTTTATAGTCACTGGTGATGAAAAATGGATCCACTACGATAACCCAAAGAAGAGGAAATCATGGAGATCACCTGGCCATACTTCAACATCAACAGCCAAGCCGAATATTCATGGAAAAAAACTCATGTTGTGTATTTGGTGGGATCAGCTTGATGTCGTGTATTATGAGTTGGTCAAACCGAACGAAACCGTTACTGGGGCTCTCTACCAAACACAATTGATGAGATTGAGCCGAGCACTCAAGGAAAAACGCGCCCACTACTACTCCAGGCATGACAAAATTATTCTCCTGCATGATAATGCTCGACATGTTGCGGCGCCGGTCAAAACCTACATGGAAACATTCAATTGGGAAGTTCTACCCTACCCGCCGTATTCACCAGACATTGTCCCTTCCGATTATCATCTATTTCGATCGATGGCGCATGGCCTGTCTGAGCAGCACTTCACATCATATGAAGATATCAAAAATTGGATCGATAATTGGATAGCCTCAAAAGATGAATGCGTTCTTCCAACGCGGTATCCGTATGCTACCAGAAAGATAAAAGTAGTGGCTAGCGATGGACAATACTTTCAATAAAACATTATGTATCGTTCTTTCACAATAAATAATTAATAATAATTAATTTTTGATAAAAAACGGCGGAAACTTATTTGTACACCTAATAAGAAGATCTGTCTGTATTTCATCTGTCAATATACTTCCTAATAATTTTTACTACTTTTGGTGAATTTTTTTCACTTTCAGTTTTGAGAGATAAATTATTTGTGAACTTATCATTGATTACAATTCCGAAAAATGTGCAATGCTTTTTACAATTAGGAGAAAATTTTTCTTTACCTAGTAAAAATAAAAAGAACATATTTGAATGTATAAAAAGCATTGAATAACACACAATTTTCCATTGAGAATAGGATTAACATCACAAACCACTTCATTTCTATACACAATATAAGAAAATAGTTTCTTCTTCTCTTCTCTCTTCTAACATTGACGACCAGCTTAATTCCAGAACCAGCTGGAATTACTAAAAATTTTATTCACTCTAACCCGAACATTATTTTTACACACGCTGACAAAGGCAACGCCACAGTTGCACTTGACACAGACATATACAGAGTGGGCCAAAAGTCTGGATACACCCAAATATCTCATAAACGATGCATTTTAGAAAAAAATATTTCTTACAAAAGTTGTAAAGCTTAAAAAAACGCATTCAACGATAGTAATTATTTAACCTAGGATGGCGTTGTCAAGGTCAGAATCAACATGAATTTTTTAAATGAAACTCCCCCCTCCCCATTTTTCATTACATACTACTCTTGTAGCTTATCTTGAGAGCTTTCCAAAACACTATAATTAAGTTCATTTTTATTAAGTACTTTGCGAGTTATAAGGCTTGAAAATTACAGTACCGCCGACATTAGAATTACGCAAGGTGTCCAACCGACGGCTAAAACCTCTTGAATGTTGTTTAGGATCATGTCCTGAATAACATTTGTTAAGATCAAAATTACCGGAGATTGTTTCTCTTATTTTCATTTTTGCACTGAAAATTCATTTTTATGTAATCTGACATTGTTATCTGACATTGTGAAAGTTAGATGTTTGTTACTTTTGCAAATTTGCATAAACTAATAAGAAAAACCAATATATTGTACCATTATATGGACTACCATTTATGTCTATATATATATATATATATATATATATATATACATATATATATATATATATATATATATATATATATATACTACCATCTATGCGATCTACCTGCGTTTTCTTCTCTCTTTTTATTAATGGACTCTCAACACATTTACTGATATTATTGACAAGAATATTGTTTTATGACTACTTTGATTTTTGATAAAAATGACTCGCAGCGTACTACACGGAATGAAGAATACGGAATTAAAAATTATAATAGTTTTGTAATACTATGTATATATTTTTGGTTTAGAACGATGTTTAAATATTACGACTACATTGAAAATGACTCGATCGGAGTCGAAACGTTTTTGTCAATTGTAATTATTTATATGAATTTTTGTGAATGTGAATTTAAATTAAAGTTCTTTGCTACATTACTGGCTCTTTGCCTTTCTTTTGTACCACATTGTTTTATACTTACAGAGCCTTATTACTATTTATTAATCTTAATTATAGTGTTTTACTCTATAATTGAAAAACTCTTGAGATAAGCTTCAAGAATATGTAATGAAAAAAAGAGGGAGGGGGGGGGGGTTCCATTTAAAAAATTCATGTTGATCCTAACCTTGACAACGCCATCCTAGGTTAAATAACTACTATCGTTGAATGCGTTTTTTAAGCCTTACAACTTTTGTAAGAAACATTTTTTTCTAAAATGTATCGTTTATGAGATATTTGGCTGTATCCAGACTTTTAGTCCACCCTGTATATTTAAAAAATCAACGAGATGCTTTAAGACACGTCGACATATATAAAATTATAAAAAAAACCCTAACAAAAAACCCATTAGAAAATTACGGGATTTGCTTGCAAGATGGAAAAAAATAGTATTATTAGACTCTAAATATAAAAGTTTATACGTCAATGATGGAGTACTCCTGAAGACTTATGCCGAAGATCCACAAATAGAATTGCCTTTATAGAATTATAATCTTCTCAATAGGTAGCCTTTAAGATTATACAATCTAGTTTCATTTCTATAGAATATCATGATGGAATTCATTCCAAAAGCAAACAGTAAAAAACAGTTTTTCAATTAGTTGAGCATCTTAAAGCCATTAAAATTGATAGCAACTATGAATTAATTTCACTAGATGTTGTCTCGCTTTTTACAAATATCTCACTGAATATTGTGAAATGAATTGCATTGAAGAAAACTGGACTTTTATCTCCAAAAAATGTAGTATTCCCAAAACAGTATTCCTCTTGGCAATATGGTTTGTGCTAAATTCTACTTATTTTACATTTGACAAAAAAATTTATATTTAAACAATGCTTTGACACATCCATGGATTCTTCCTTGTCCCCCATCGTTGCTAATTTGGTACTGCAAAGGTTAGAATGTGCTAACAGCTTTGATATCTTTAAGTAATCAGTTATCTTTTTATTATCGTTATGTGGATGATTTATTTATGGCTGTTCCTTCTTTCCAAATTGATAACATACTAGAATGTTTTAATTCTTTCCACCCTCGTCTATAATTTACCATGGAAAGTGGAGGAGATGTATTGAATTTCTTGGACGTCACGAGTAAGAAAGATAATAGTCTTACATTCGATTGATATCACAAATCGAGCTTGTCGGGTAGATACTTAAATTTTTCGAACCGTCCCATGTTTCAAAAAATAGGCACTATTATTGGCTTAGTAAATAAAGCTTTTCTATTATCTGATTCTATATATTCACGAGAAAACTTTAAAATTCATAATTGACGCTGATTTATAATGATTATCCTACGCAACTCATTTTTAATACAATCAACAAACACAAAAAACTCTCATCGATAAAAAAACAACAGCTGTAGAAAGTCAATCTAATTGCCGGAATTCAAAAATTAATACGATATAGTTTACAGTATCAATCAATTTCTAATAAATTTAATACACTCAAAAATAAAGATGAAAGTTTTTTTCTATAATATGAATAAATTTAAAAAATTGATATGAGTTCACAAAGATCCTCTTCCACATCTCGCAAAAAATAACGTAGCATAAAATAAATCAATTGTAAAGAATGTGATGCTTCCTATGTCAAACAGACGAGCAGACAATTAAAAACAAGGATAACTGAATATACAGGGTTGGCCATATTCGACGGAAAGATGTTTTTTTTTTCAATCATGGGAAAAAACACATTTTTTGCTATTCATTTTAAAAATCATTTAATAGGGTTCAAGGAGATTTGTGTACATTATTTTTTGAATATGATATCTCTTAAATGACCGCCTTGAGCCTGCATGGCGAGTAGTGCCCGTTTTGCAGCGTTTTCCATCGTTTTGAATCAATGTTTCGGCCGATATGGCGACTATTTCCTGTCGGATGTTGGCCTTAAGTTCGTCTAGGGTCCTTGGCTTGTTGACATAAACCTTTGATTTCAAATAGCCCCACAAAAAGAAGTCTGGAGCCGTTAAATCTGGTGAACGCGGTGGCCATTCAAAATCACCATTTTTTGATTAGTAATTTTTTTGGATTAGTAAGTGCCTCACCAGTTGAAAATCTTTCATACAAACGATACAATGTGTTCGCGGAAGGCGCACTTTTCACTTTATTTATTTTTCTCCATGCACGTTGAGTTTTAACAATTGACTTGTTTTGTTGAATGTAAATTTCAACAATCTGAGAGCGTTCGCGTGGCGTGTACTGCTCCATGGCAAAAATTTCCTTCGACTGACGCTTCAAACGCGCTACGTCGTTACTCAATCTAACATCTCTGTCAAAAGTTACAGTGTTGCCAGATCTTTCCGTCGAATATGGCCAACCCTGTAGAAACCATATACACCTCTGCTCGTTCTCTGTTATAACCGATCATAGAATGCAGTATAACCATGAATTTGATTGAAAAAATGTTAGAATATTAGATGAAAAATCTTTTTATAAAAAATGTTTAATCTCTAAGATGCTTAATATTAAAAACAAAAAAATAATCTCGATCTAAAAACAGATACAGAGGGTCTCTTTATAAAGCATATATACAGATAATAAACAGTATTTGATTTGGCAGTACCATCACTTGTTCAGTCAGTGTTTATCCGTTGTCACATTATTTATTATAACTTATTTAATTTATTACAATCGATGTTATCCTCTGACTATGGACATATTATTTATTATTTTTATTTTTTATTATACAATTTTATTACACAATTTTATTTTGACACATTTCATTTATTTAATTTATTTATTGTATTATATTTTATTTGGTTTTTACACTGATTTTAATCTCCCAATCAGCAGGCAGTGTTTTTTAAATGTTTTTTAAATATTTATTTTTTATTAATTTACATTTTTCACGATTCATTTTCAAAAATTCATTAATTTAACGTTTATTAAACATTATAATTTTTCATTTGAAATAAATAATTGAAAAAATATTGTTTAAACATTTATTTAATGTTTATTTAATATTTATTTTGAATTTAAAATGGTTTGAAAAAACATTTTCTAAACGTAAAAAATAATAAATAAAATGCCAATTTGAGCTAACACTGATTATTCGTATGTATTTTATATCATTTATTCAAAGTGAATATTAAAACGTATATGTTTCGACTTACGATTAAGTAAGTCTTCTTCAGTACAAAGAAATTTATTTAATTATTAATTACCAAATTACATAATGATAGCGCATACGAATATAAACTATTAAAATACGAGTATAAAATACGAAAAAACTGTGATAGTGAAATCCGAGTTAATCTTGGTCATCAAATTATTAAGTTTACTAAAAAAGAAAGAAAGAGATTTTTTTATTTTGAATCGACCGATCAAAAGAAGTTAAAAAATATTTTTAATTGCTAACATAAAGTTATCCGCAAAAAATATGGTAAAATAAATTTACATGCATGTCAAGATTGAACTGTTTCTATAAGATTTGTTGTACATTAGACCGTTCTATTTACTGTGTACAATTGTGAATAAATGAAAAAGTTAATATAAATAATAGTTAAAAAATCGAACTTTAGTTCACTTACATGAAACAAAATTAAGAGTTATTAGACACGATTGATTTTGGTAGACGAATGTAAAATGAAAATTGAAAGAAACAGTGGATAACAAAACATGTACTTACAAAGACAATAAGTATAAATAATAAATATCAAGAATAAATGTAGATTGGAAGCATTACATCTCTGAAAATAGATCTATATAACGAATCGAGAGAAAATGTATCGTTTTGTAGATTCAGGCTTAGTTTTTGTTTTTTAATATGTATCACCTCTGATAACAATCTTTTATGTAAAATTTGCTCTTTGTCTAAAATATGTACGTTATTCCAATCAAATTCATGAAATAAGTCCATACGATGTTGTGTGATAACCGAATGTTAGGTGGTGTTTCTGTTAATATGATTCCTATGTTCACTTTTGCGCGTTTTAAGGCATCTACTTGTTTGTCCAATCCATATGACGCATCACAGTCCTTACAGTCAATCTTATATACTGCATTAGATTGAGAAGATTGAGGTAGCACATCTTTCTGAGCTTTGATAAATTTATTGAGCTTATTTATGCCTCTATAAGCCATACGTATAAAAAATACATGTTTTAAGAAATTGCTGATTTTATTGGAAATATTAGGAATAAATGGTATAGAGAAAAATTTTTTATTATTGATTTCTTCTTGGATTGTCAATTGTTTATCAATAACAAAATTATCAATACGATTAAAAAGATCAAATTTTTTGTAAAGTCTTTTTTTAATAGTTGAAAATATCAAACTTAGGAGATAATTATTCAGAAGAATTTTTATAATTAACTCAAAATTCTTTTTGTCGAAACTTGACCGAGAAAGTAATAAAACTCTATCGATCAAATAATCGTGCCAATTTTTTAACAGAATGGATGCCATGAGAAGTAATTGAGAAAATGATCCGAGAATGTAGGTTTACGATACCAATTAAAAATAAAAGTTTTCTCTTTTTTTATCAAGTAAATATCCAAGAAGTTTAATGAGTCTCCACCAATTTCCATTGTAAATTGTAGTCTTGGGTGGTAAGAATTAAATTTAATAAGAATCTCATCAATATAAGTATTGTTAATAGCTAAAGCAATGTCATCAACATATCTTACATAAAACAATGGTGTCACAGAAAATTTATTTAACGAAACTGACTCTAAGTCCTGTATGACTATATCAGCGAGTATAGGAGATAGTGGAGAGCCCATGAGTAAATCAAAGGTTTGTCTATAAAATTTGTCATTGAATATGAAAAAAGTAGAATTCACAACTAATTTTAGTGCTTTAAAAAATTCCGTTTTTGACATATCATTTTTTTCTTTTATCTTTTTCCTATTAGATTCCATCCTATCTATTAGATTCCATCAAGAACTAGATCTATTGGTACATTAGTAAAAAGTAATATTACTAAAGATAAAAGAGAAGCTTTAACAGGAATTGTCAATTTTGAGATTTTTTTGATCAAAAAATAACTGTTAACTGTAAAGCTATTTGCCGGAGGTAAACTCTTATTAATAATCTTATGTAGAAAAGATGCTAACTTATGGAGTGAGACTTCCAACTGATGAAACTATAACTCTCAACGGACATCCAATTTTGTGAATCTTAGATAAACCGTAAGTTAGTGATAAGATTGGTATAGTACAATTTAAATTGTTATAATTATAGTCTGAAAGGTATCCGTAATGCTTCCAACCCTTTAATAATAATTTTAATTCAGTAATAATTTTATTTACTGGATTACATCTAATTGTAGTAATGACTGTACTTCTTTAGGTATTAAAGTACTGCTGAGATTTTTGACCAATGATCATTTGTTTCAATAATTTGATATGTAATATATTTATAATCAGAAGCAGGTAAATTGGTTTCAATCAATTCATCAATATCATTCTGTTGCCGCCAAATAAGACAGAGAGCAGCATCGAAATGAGAACAAGAACGGATTCAACGGATACACGCTTTGTTTACTTTATATCTAACATATTTTAAAATACAAATAAAGTTATCGCTCTTATCGATAATCATTGTGTTTTCATCAACCAAGAAACATAACATATTCGAATTAGATTTATGGAACACAAACTTTTTTTGAGGTATATACATTAACAGTATTATTCGTAGGTTCTGTACATTTATTAGTCATGAAATAATATTAATATCGTTTATATTCCTCTTTTCATAACATTCCTTATTATCAAGTAATCATATAAACTTTCTTTCTAATCTATAAGATTCAGTATTAAGTAGATTTTTTAAATAATGTTTATTATTTATACTTATTGTCTTTGTAAGTACATATTCTGTTGTCCTCAATGTTCTCCTCACTGTTTCTCTCAATTTTCATTTTACATTCATTACCAAACAGTTATGTCGTGTCTAATAACTTTTAATTTTATTTCATGTAAGTGAACTAAAGTTCGATTTTTTAACTATTATTTATATTAACTTTTTATTCATAATTGTACATAATAAATAGAACGATCTAATGGAATATGACCAACAAACTTTATAGAAACAGTCCAATCTTGACAGGCATGTAAGTTTATTTTACCATATTTTTTGTGGATGTTTAACTTCATGTTAGCAATTAAAAATATTTTTTAACTCTTTTTGATCGGTCGATTCAAAATAAAAAAATCTCTTTCTTTCTTTTTTAGTAAACTTAGTAATTTGATGGCCAAGACTAACTCGGATTTCACTACCACAATTTTCTTCGTATTTTATATGAGGTGTTGGAATTAATTCGTAGCGTTTTACAAGTAATGGGAAGTACTTTCATTAATGTATTTTTTAATGCTCATGTGAAATAAATAACATTCTTTCATTAAAAAACGCTACGAATTAATTCCAACACCTAATATATTTCGTACTTTAATAATTTATACTCGTATGCTCTATCATTATGTAATTTGATAATTAATAGTTTAAGTAAATTTCTTTATATTGAAGAGACCTTTGATCGTAGGTCGAAATATATACGTTTTAATATTCACTTTGAATAAATGATATAAAATACACGAATAACCAGTGTTGGCTCAAATTGGCATTTTATTTATTATTTTTTAGATTTTTCTTTAAAGCCTATTGATTATCTTATTTTTTAAACATTTATTCAAAAAAATGTTTATTACAAAAAAATGTTTATTTAACATTAATTATTCATTTGAAATAATAGTTTGAAAAAGCATTTTTCAAACGTTTATTTAATGTTTATTAAATGTTTATTTTATATTAATTATGCGTTTCAAATAAAAATTTAAAGAAATATTTTTTAAATATTTGTTTAACGTTTATAAAATGCTTATTTTACGTTATTTATTTATTTAAAATGTGATGATAAGAAACATTTATTTCATGTTTATTTAACGTTTAATAACTGTTCATTTCACATTAATTATTTGTTTGAAATAATAGTTTAAAAAAACATTTATTTAATATTTATTAAATCTTTTTTAAACGTTTATATGACATTTAATAAATGTTTGTTTTTTGTTATTTATTTATTTAAAATATGATTAAAAAAGTATTTATTTAATATTTATCTGACGTTTATTACAAATATGTAAAAAATATTATTTTCTAAACCTCAAATTAGTAAAAAACGGGTCAGAATAATAAAATAATCACGGAAGAGAAACTAACACAATATAATTGCATTAAGTGTACCATATATGGACAATAAGAACTGTGTGCATCAAAAACTGTGTGCATTAAAAAACATTTTTTTAATGTTAAAGAAATGTTTCTTCAAACGCGTTAAATAAATGTTTTTTAAACGTTAAAAGAATGTTTCTTCAAACGTTAAAATAAATATTTTTTTAATAAAAAAAGGGATCTTAATCCATTATTTTTAACGTTTTTAAAAATATTTAAAAAAATGTTTTTTAAATATTTTTGAAAACATTTTTAAAAACATTATCTGATTAAGCTCTTTATTATACACTGTTATATTCGACCGACTAATAATTGTTCATCGATAAGTTTTTGCCAGAATTGATTCTGCTAATTTTTTGAAAGGAAAAACTATCTTAAAAAATTTTTATTATTAGCTTAACCAGATTCTTCACGCGGTCTTCCAATCGTCTTGTGAGCAGCTTTAATTATTCTGGAAACAACTTGCGAAAAAATATTTTATGTTAAAAAAAGAAATCACAACTGTAATTTAAAAAATCTTTAGAATTTCTGATAAGGGCTCAATCAAGAAGCCGAAACATGTAAAGAAAATAGATTTGAACATCTAAATTTATGTAATTATCATTGAGATATATAAATAATTTTATCCGCAACAAGTTCTGCGGTTGGCTCTTTAACAGCTCATATTATTGTATTAATTGTTTATTAACCTTCCGCGAATTAGGTAGAAAATCAATATAGATCGTATGTGGGTATAACTCATACTCCATGCTATACTTTATCATACTTTATACTATAAATATATTAGTCAAATATACTATAATTTAATATGATTGGTGACAACTCACTGTCCAGTTTCTCGAAACCGGCAACATGCACACAGTACTTTTTAGGAATCAAATGACAAGAATCACAATTAAAGTAATTAAGCGTATATAAGATCACTAATATGATATATTAATTGAATATGATATACTAATATGATATATTAATATAATAAAAATTACAATATATTTATACAATTAATATATTATATTAGAAATCTCATATATATACGTTTAATTACGTTGTGACTTTTATGCGCCCTTCACTTTTTGGTAAAAATTCATCTTACTGGGATATGTCACACCCCATCTGGTTCACAGAGGGTTAAAGCTATTATCAGTGGCAAATAAAAGTCAAAGTTAAAAAATATAATTAAAAATATCTTAAGTATTATAGTAAGCATTCTGCAACTCTTATCTACATAGTATTTATAGAATAATATAATTTACGTTTTGATACGCTGTTGATACGCAAATAAATTGAGTGCAAATAGTCGGATGAGTAAACGATAGATGTTTTTGAATGCCAGATGTATTCGAGTCTTTCATCTTAATTTCTCTTCTTTCGATAGAGCACAATTTACAGACAGCAAATTTTATATTATTTTCATCGTGTTCAAACGAAAATGCTTTATTAAGCAAAGTTTTTCGACTGCCAGTTCAAAAATCTGCTCGTAAAGTCTCATCGAAAATTGTTATTTTCAATCGAGATTGTTCACTTCTATTATTTGTAATATCTTCTGCAAGCAATTCAAGAAATAAATAAACGTGAACGTATCTAACTTATTAGCAGGAAATTGTAGACCAATGCAGGTAACTCTAAATTGTCATAGTTTTTAATTAGTGATTTTTAGAAAAAAAATGGATGCATGATTTTGAAATATTATTAATTATTATAGAAATCAAATCCTTAAACGGTCCAGCTGGATCTTAAATGCTTATATGATTCTATGAATTTATATACTACGTATGTAGTCCTCAGAAACGTGCGAAATGATTTTTCAGTCTTGAAAACACTAACACTAACTTTACTAAACTACCGCAATAATATTACGAGTTAAATTGACTTGCAATTTAATAAATTTTTTATGCTTATTAGCATCTTCGAAACGATCTTAATAATGTTGAATAACATAATATTAAAATCTGTAAATAATTAATTTTTATTGTGAAAAATATTACCTCGGCCGGGAGTCAAACCCGGATCTCTTGCATTCCGTGCATAGTCATTTATAACTAGAAAGAAAAAATGATACGCAAAGAACTCTATTCTTGTCAATTGTAAATGACTCTTGCAGGCTTTAATCCTATTAAGTCGCTGTTAGCAGTGTAATATTATATATTAAAAGTTTGTAAATTTTGATTTGTTTTTCAATCAATGTTATTACATCCAATAGAAATTTAAAATTTAATATTATACAAAATGTGAAATTATTATACATATGTTTATTATCATACCGTATCATAATACGGTCATTTACACAAATGAAAAATTTGTGTATTTTCGTGAAAAAATTTGCTGGTTAAAATTTTTGTGTAAAATTTTGTATACAATGAACACATTCATATGTAAATTTAACATATGTCTCTTATGTTAAATGAAGATAATGAATATGAAATATAAAATTATTGAAATGATAAAATGTAATGAATGTAAAAATATATGTTAAAGTAACAATTCGTACGTATTTATTAAATATGTTACAATTTACTCTATAACGTATTATATAAATAAAACATTTGAGTAATTACATTTGTGTAATGCAAAAAGAATTTATATGTTAATTTGGTTATAATAATTATGTTGATTGTACATAATTCTCTTTAAATTTTATTTAAGATTACGTTCCACTTTTGTTGAAATATAAACATAGTATTATTCAACATTTTACTCATATTATGTTTAATTAACACAAAACTTGGAGTGATCCGTTTGAGACATGCGATTTATGTTAAATTCAACACATTTTTTCCAACTGTGTAGCGATGTTATGGTATTATGTAGGTATAGAAGTTTGTGTCAAAATCAAATACGAACAAAACAAATATATTTCTGCTTCTGAAGTTTTACAAATAAACTTGTCACTATAATTGTATAATATAAACTTCTTTTTCTTATGTTAATATCACAAACTCAATATTAACATCTTATTTGTATACTATTATACAATACAATACTTAAACGCAAACTTAAACGCAAAAAAATTAAATATTGGATGTGGGAAAAAGTTCGTGGCAGTTTTTTAGTAAAATTCAAGTGTTTTTCTTAGAGTATTAAAATCAATTTATTTAAACCAAATATGCTCCATTATTTTCAATAATATTTTGCCATTTTTGGGCCAAAACCATAATCCCACCGCGATAAAACTTCTGTGGCTTCTGGTCGAAAAACTGCTTCAAATGATTTTCACAGGCCTCTTTTGAAGCCAGCTTTACACCATTAAGAGAATTCTGCAGAGACCTAAACAAATGATAGTCTGAGGATGCTATGTCAGAACTATACGGTGGATGCATTAAGACTTCTCAGCCAAGTTCTCGCAATTTTTGCCGAGTTATCAAAGATGTGTATGGTCGAGCGCTATCGCGATGGAAGACGACACCCCTCCTATTGATTAATTCTGACCGCTTCCTCTCAATTGCTTGTTGTAATCTCTCCAGTTGTTAACAGTAGAGTTCGGATTAATTGTTTGAACGGGCGATAACAGCTTATAGTGAACGATTCCCTTCCAATCCCACTACACACAACATCACCTTCTTCGTCGTCAATTCAGGTTTTGCGATTGCTTATGCCTTCTCTCCTTCCTTTATCCACGATCTTTTGCGAGTTCGATTGTCGTACGTGATTTATTTTTTATCATCAGTTATCATTCTCTTCAGAAATGGCTCAATTTCATTCCATTTCAGTAGTATATCGCTAATGTTAATTCGGTCCATCATGTTCTTAACACTCAACTCGTGAGGAACCCAAACATCGAGTTTCTTTTTGTATCCAGCTTTATGTAAATGATTTAAAACTGTTTTGTGGTCGATGTCTAGTTCTCTGGCAATCTCCATAGTGCTCATATGCTTATCACGCTCGACTTTTTCCATGATTTCATCGGACTTTTCAATGATTGGTCGACCAGAGCGAGATTCATCTTTCACATCAAAATTTCCAGTACGAAAATGAGCGAACCATTTCCGTGTTGCTTTTGGTAGAGTATCTTCACCGTAAATAGCACAAATTTTTTCACAAGCCTGTGTAGCGTTCTTGCCTTTATCGTAGTAATACTGCAAAAATGTAGCGAATTTTTTTCCTTATTTATTTCTTTATTTATTTCAAAATAAAATAACTTTTGATCCACTTCACCGATTTCAATCTTTTTCGGCTCAAAACAATGATTAAAATGTCACTTTTTAAACGCACATCTAGTCACATAATATCTGTACCCATCCAACTCATGCACCTATTAGATCCATGTGAATATGCTCGAAACGCCCGTCGGGTACGAGAAATTTTTCAGGATGTAATTGAATGTGTTGGGTTATTTTTGATTGCTGACAGTCAAGACAATTCTTACATCACTTTGCAATATCACGATGCATGTTAGGCCACACATACTGTTGACGAATTACCCGATCCGTGACTTTAGGCCCGGATGAGCCGCATCATGAAATAAGTGTTGTCGATGCGATTAGTTATCGACTACTTAGCATTTAATGTCATTTAATGGGGAAAACGCTACGAATTTTTTCTCATACTATATTCGTAAATATAATTAAGTATATTCGTAAATATAAATTTTGAAATAACATATTGCTTCAGAAAAGTTTTGTGTCATTAAACTGATGACATTAAACTGATGACCTTTTTCTTTACTGCATTGTGTTTCTTCGACCTTAACCTTGGTCTGAGTGGATTTTTAAGAAGTACCGTTAAATTATTTCTAACGTAGCGCTATTATTTTTTGGATACTCCAAGTTAAAAATATAAAAAGCATCAATTATTTCCAAAGCTGTATCGTAGGTATCGACGCTGCTAAAAATATCTTTTTCGATTATCACTTTGTAGTCTTTGTGATTTTCTTTATCTGAAAAACATTATGAAACTGTTAGTTTAATTTGTCTAGAACAAATTAATAAGGAATTACCACAATCTTTGTCAAAATATTTGTATAAAAAAACTGTGAGTAAAATAAAATTTGGCAAAATATATTTTGAACCAAGTGGTTTTTCAAACAAAAAAATTTTGGGATTTTGAAATCTGTAAAGTTTATGCAAAGTGAATTTCTTAAAAGTTCACAGATATTTATAAGATAAATAGAAATTGGTAATGAAATTGTGTCATTTTCGAGAAAATCATTGTTCAACATTTGTTAATGAATTTGTTAACGAGCTTTTAACATTTTTCATTATCAATTTGTACTTATCCATTGTGTATCTGTCAAAATTTCTAATTATTTATTAGCTGAAAACAGAACCAAGAGATGACTCAAGACAAGAAGATGACTCAATATAAATTTTGTGACTTATGAAGAGTAAAATAGTCTTTGCTCACCAATTTTAATAATGCAAGGGCTGCATATTTCAAGTGAAGGGAACACTCCTTGGAATGATTCTTCCTAAGAGCAAAATAAAATTAAGTTGCAGTATCTAAAATGAACAAATAAAAATTGAATTTTCTTTAGCGTGAAGATGGAAACATGGTTTTTAATGGTTGATTCATTATTGCAACGATACGGTAACGCAGTTAAAAGTTAGACAGTCTTCTTTCTTAACTCTTAAATTACGAAATTTTGTATTAGATTGATTTTTTTAAACATTGTATCCAGAGATTTTTCAGGTCGCTAATTACGAATAAAAAATCAAAAATTTTTAACTAAAATAATCAAATCAACACAGCGGTCAAATAATATAGAACTTTTTAATTTTTAAAAATTATTAATTTATAGTAAAAAATAATATAGCGAAAAAATCTAAAAAAAATCTAAAAAAATTCTGAAACAAAGCTTTAAGATAACTGTTGTGTGTTTCGCGGATTTTTTCCGTGTTTAGATCCATTCTTAGAATGCCAACGATTCGTGAACCTTGCAGTCCACTTCATCAGGGCGAGGAGCAGCCTGATACTGAGCTGTTCCTCCAGGCCTTTCCTTTTTGATATTACGCTGCTTGTTGGAGAGGGGATAGGTGGGAAGACCCCCTCCATCAAACATCGCCAGACAAGAGAGATTGGCCCTCCAAGACCTGAACAGGGACACAGACATCATCGTGTTTCCAGCCGACAAAGGCAACATGACAGTAGTCATGAATACATCAGATAATACAAAAAAAAGATGAAGAATCTTCTCTTGGACAAAGCGTACAAAAAGCTTGACAAAGATTCAACCAATATAATCGCACAGAACACCAAGATCCTTGTGGAGAAAAGCAACATTCCCAGTGAAACTGGGATAAAAACAATGAAAACAACATTAAAACCTACAAATCCTCTGCCACCAAGACTGTACCGATTATCAAAAGTACACAAATCTAACATTCCTCTCAGACCGATTGTCAGCGCCATACACTCCCCGACATACAACTTATCCCGCTTCCTAGCACAAACACTACAATCTCTCACTGGAAAGAACGAATCACATATAACCAACGCAACGGACTTCATACAAAAAATTCAAAAAATCCGACTACGTCCCAGATCTACTCGTAAGCTTCGACGTAGAATCCTTTTTCGCATTCCCAATAAAAGACACAATAAACATAATAGAAACTTCATGAATCCCCTCCGACTTCATACCGCTAATAGAGCACTGCTTAACAACCACCTATTATATTTCTCCTATAACAACCTATATTTCTCCTATAACATTTTACGAACAAACTTCAGAAGCAGCGATGGACTCTCCTATTTCTCCTGTAATCGTCAACATCTTCATGGAGCACTTTGAGAAAGAGGCCTTCAGAAAAACACTGAAAAAACTAGAAGTTTGGTTCCGTCATGTGGACGACACATTCGTGATATGGAGACATGGCAGAGCTAAACTCCGAAAATTCCTTATTTTCCTCAACAGACAACATTCAAATATCCGCTTCACTATAGACATAAAGGAAAACGGAAAACTCCCTTTCTTAGATGTTCTTGTCTTTAAGAAAGCCGACGGCACCCTAGACTATCAAGTGTACAGAAAAGCAACACACACAGACAGATACTTACATGCCGAGACGCACCACCACCCAGCACAAAAACAGTCAGTAATCAACTCACTTGTACGTAGAGCTTTCACTATTTCTGACAAAGAACATCTACAGACAGAACTCAACCACCCAAACTAGCCTTACATAAAAACGGATACGACAAAAAAAACATAACCAAGATATTCAATAAATATGCAAACAAGACAATGGTCTCTGA